>NC_090446.1:725934269-726234269 GCF_031143425.1 Pleurodeles waltl | reverse complement strand
AAGGCCCCGGCCCTATGTTTTAATATAGGAGCACACTTTTGCATCTGGGCCTCCCATAAATTTGCGTCTGATATCCTGATACCAAGATAATCAAAATCCCTCACTCTATTGAGGAAGACACTTTGCAGCAATAATCTCCCCTTGTAGTTCTTATATGTGTTAAAGACCATATACCTGGTCTTGGCTGTATTCAGCTCAAGGCCACACTGGTCACAAATGAGAGAAAGTCGAATGCAACAAGAATGGCAACCCCCTAACAGTCTTTGACAGAAAAAGGGTGTCATCAGCAAACAACAAGACAGGGACCTTAATTCCTGCTAAGGTAGGGAAGTCATCCAGACAATCAATTAGGACATCCACTCACCCATTAATACATAACAAGAATAGGGTGGGGGCCAGGATGCAGCCCTTGTGGACCTGCCTTTCTACAGGAATACGCCTTATCAATTCTGCATTACAGACTCGTATGGCTTGGGCATAGGTGCCCTCATGCAATCTGGTTAGGATTTCTAGAAGTTCATGGGGCATCCCGTTCTCTCACTGAACCAAGTGTAAGGCAGAACAGAGGTCAAGAAAGGTGACAAAAAGTTGCTGATGTTGATGTCCACCATCTTCCACTTTGTTACCAAAAATCTAAAGGTTTGGTCAACAGTGCCAACATTAGCTTGGAAGCCAGCTTGAAAGTGGGTTATCACTTGCTTTTCAACTATCCACTCATTGAGTTTATCAAGGACTTGTCTGCAAAAGATTTTTTGGGTGGAGTCTATCAGACTAATGAGGTGACAGTTCTGTGTTGTATCTCTGGATCCCTTTTTATATATAGGAACAATCTCCACACCTTTTCAGGTTTGAGATATTGAAGTACCTGTGAGAATGGCGTTCAATAGTGTATTGATATATGGAACCAATATATCCATATTTGACCAAAAGAGATCCAGAGAGGTCTTATTTAGACCGGCAGCCTTCCTCTTCTTTTGTGCGGTCACAGCCTTTTCAGTATCTATGAAGGAGAAAAGTATGAGTTGGTCAGGATGGCAGACACAACACACAACCGAGCGGTGCGGAGAGTAGCTGCATCTACATATGGCTCACAGGTCAAAGGGGCACTGTTTACACACATAAGTGTGTAATGGGACAAATGGCTCTGATTAAAATCCTTATTCTTCTTTAGTGTTATGTTTTTTACAGCTATACCATGTAACGCATGTTGGCCCATATTTATACTTTTTTGCGTCGTATTTGCGTCATTTGTTTACGCAAAAGCAGAGCAAACTTGCAAAATACAATTGTATTTTGTAAGTTTGTGCTGTTTTTGCTTCAAAAAGCAGCGCAAATGTGTCGCTAAAATTATAAATATAGGCCGTAATGTCTTGCATCATTTAGAATGGAATTTTTCAGGCTCCTCAAGGACTCTGTATCAGAGTGAAGTACTCACACGAATGTAATGAGTACTGGGTTAAGAATGCTGGAGTTCACAAGAACAGGCAGAAGAATAAAGACGCGTGATTTACAGCTCCAGGTGTAGCCAATTCATTTAGCGGGTACCAGGCTGAAGAAGACAGTACAACTTAGAAACAATTTTTTAAACAGAATTTTTTTTAAACTACCCGCATTTATATGGGACAGTTAGCCCCAAAGGGTTAAAATCAAACTTTTACAATTATGGAAAACAGATGATGCCTTGGGTTTGCCAGACTTGCATTTGTATTTTTTGGTATCTTAGATCACACAAGTTTGGCATTTTACAATGCATATTTCCAATTATTTTGACAACTCCTTAACTGCAATTATATTAAGGAGGTGCAATATCAATCATATACCCTGATGCATTAAAGATCCAAAACAACGGAGAAGGGTGAAATAGAATTTAGATCTTTTTTGGTTCATTAGGCTGCCATTTTTACACCAATTTGGAATTCTGGATATATACAGAGACACCATATTAATTTGTAAGTATCTTTCCTCTGGCATAACCAAGGAATGTGTAAACAGATGATCATCTATAGACATGGGACCCTATAACGAGTCTGGAGGTTCGACCTCCACATTACGACCCTGGCGGTCGGACTGCCAAAAGACCGCCGTCTCCACCAAGATTTTGGATCCCAACTGGATGACAGCGGTTGTGGTTGTAATCAGCCATGGCAGCGCTCAAGTCAGCATTGCTGTGCTGATTACAACCATGTTTTCCACCAGCTTTTTCATGGCAGTTCAAACGCTGTGAAAAGGCTGGAGGAGAACAAGTGCTGGGAGCCACAGGGGGGCCCCTGCACTGCCCACGGCATTGTCATCGACATTGCTGAGCACCCCCCCCAGCACTGTGAGACTGCGCACTGTCTACTTAGCAAACAGTGTGCATTCCAAGGGTGCCAGGGTGGCCCCTTGTGCAATGGCCTTGGTTTCCACCAATCAGCTCAGTGGCAAACTTGTAATAGTGCGGGTGGGGAGCCTGCTAGTGCCATGAAAGTCTCATCAGGAGTTTTTCGGTCAGGTTTTTCAGACCGCCAAACATGTAATCAGCCCCATAGTTACTGTTAAACATTTTCACACAGATAATAGGGTTAATTCAGGAAACAGATTTAGGGGGTGATTCTGATTCTGGCGGGCGGCGGAGGCCGCCCGCCAGAATTCTGCCTCCATTATACCGCTCCGCGGTCAGAAGACCGTGGCGGGTATTATGAGTTTTTCCCTGGGCCGGCGGGTGGTCTCCAAAAGACCGCCCGCCAGCCCAGGGAAAAACTCCCTTCCCACGAGGATGCCGGCTCATAATCGAGCCGGCGGAGTGGGAAGGTGCGATGTGTGCAGTGGCACCCGTCGCGTATTTCAGTGTCTGCAAGGCAGACACTGAAATACTTTGTGGGGCCCTCTTACGGGGGCCCCTGCCGTGCCCATGCCATTGGCATGGGCACGGCAGGGGCCCCCAGGGGCCCCGCGACCCCCCCTACCGCCATCCTGTTCATGGCGGCTTTCCCGCCATGAACAGGATGGCGGTAGGGGGGGTCAGAATCCTCATGGCGGCGGAGCGCGCTCCGCCGCCATGAAGGATTCCCCCGAGCAGCGGTAAGTCGGCGGGAGCCCGCCGACTTGCCGCTTCTGACCGCGGCTGAACCGCCGCGGTCAGAATGCTCGTGGGAGCACCGCCAGCCTGTTGGCGGTGCTCCCGTGGTCGGTGGCCCTGGCGGCCACCGGCCGCCAGGGTCAGAATGACCCCCTTAATGACCTATGCACACTCTATAGCATAAATAGGAGTAGTTATTACTTTTTTTGTGCAGCTGACATTCAAATTTAGTAAATCTCCTTAAGAGCAAATTAAAACATCATCGCATTTAGTAAAGATGCTAATGTCTCGATAAAACCAAAAATTCACTGTGAGTCATTTACATAATATATTAAAACCTAACCATGATGAACAGATCTCAATAATCTTATGTGAATGGCAGGAATGAATGGAGATGCGTTTGGAGGGATATATAGCTGGAAACAAACTTTCAATATTCTTATTCTCTTCTTTTTTGATAATGGGAGGATGGTATATCACACCCTTGAAATGATAAATAAAAGGTTTAAGACAGACAGAAACAAATACCTTAGATGTGGGGAAAACTGTAACTGGACACACATTTTGATCCTGTAGTAAATTACATTTTGGGGGGAATTATGTGCAGAGATCGGTTGAAATATCCAAGAAACGACTAATCCGACCTCAATATCAACTTTATTGGGCTTACATAAGGAAAAATAATTACAAAGAGTCAGCAAGATTATGGGCCTATTTTGCATTTTAGGTTATTCCGCCACAGATATCCCGTCCGCCGTAGTATGATCTCCATAGGCTATAATGAGATTGTAATACGGCAGACGGGATATCCGTCACATTTGTGACAGAGTAACCCCCTCTGCCACACTCTAAATCAGGCCCTTTATTTTTACATAATTAAAAATTGCCCATTACTGATAACTACACATTGGAAATCTTTCCTAAATCTTCCCTACTAGGGAGTGGAAGGCTCAAATGAGAAAAGTTAGTCAATGTGGATGCGCTATCATCAGAGCAGGGGGGAGCCAGAACTTAATCTCCCAGCACTCTCCACGGAAGGTGGAGAGCCGCTAGTTTCCATTCGTGTCCAGATGAGCTTAAGGAGAGCAAGCTGCTCCTGTGGCATGGGGTGCGCTATCAATAGAGCAGGGGGAGCCTGAACTTCATCTCCCAGCACTCCAAGTGGCAGGAGGAGGGTTGCCAGTTCCCATTCGCGCCTGGAGGAGCTTAAGTAGAGCAGCTGCTCCTGTGGAGTGGGAGGTGCTATCAACAGAGTCGGGGGAGCCTGAACCTCATCTCCTAGCACTCTCAGCTGCTGCAGGAGGAGGGACGCTAGTTCCCATTCGCACCTGGAGGTGCTTAAGGAGAGCCAGTTGCTACTGCAGCATGGGATGTGCTATCAACAGAGCAGGAGGAGCCTGAACTTCATCTCCCTGCACTCTCAGTGGCAGGGGGAGGGCCACCAATTCCCACTCGCACCTGGGGGCATTTAAGGAGAGACAGCTGCTCCTGCGGTGTGTGACACACTATTGACAGAGCAGGGGGAACCTGAACTTCATCTCACAGAACTCTCAGCCGCAGGAGGAGGGCAACCAGTTCCCATTTTAGCCTGGAGGTGCTTAAGGAATGCCAGCTCCTCAATGGCAACGGGGCGCGCTATCAACAGAGCGGGGGGAGCCTGAACTTCATCTCTCAGTACTCTCAGTGGCAAGGGGAGGGCCGCCAGTTCCCATTCGGTCCTGGTGGTGCTTAAGGAAAGCTAGCTGCTCCATCAGGACCTGCCCAGGTGTGTGTCCAGGTGAAGACTGGGCCAGGAGGGGGTCCATCTGCGCCTGTTCATGCCTGGGCAAGGCTGAGCTGGGGCCCTCCTCTTGGTTTTGGGCTCCTAAGTTAAAGGAGGCTCCCGGTTGTATCTACATCTGCATAACGGTCAAAAGGAAGGTGAGTGTCATTGCAAGTACTGCCACCATGAAGGAGACAAAACCTGCAATCTCCATTGGGTCTTTTCTTGCAACACCTGATCTGCCCCAAATACTGTGATTGAATCAGTAGAGGAGAGGTTGAGAGTGGCCAGGAAGTCACCTGTTATCCCTTCTTAGCCCACAGAGAAGGACCATAGCCAACAGTCTTTGCTGGGGTGCTGGGTGGGTGTGTTGAGGAGGTTGCGGAAGGAAGGAATGAAGGTAAAACTCCATGTGCCCATAATGTTTGTGTCTTTCAGGAGGAGCTAGATATTTCATTTTGTGTTGTTGCTGGTGGTGCTACTGGTGGTGCTGCTGTGATTATTAATTATACAAATGTATGTTCAGATGGAACTGTCTCCCCACGTAATAAGCATAAGATGTTGGCCCTTCGGAAATGGGATATTATTAAGATGAAAGGAACTAAATCTGATGGGCCTGTTAGAGTTACCCCCCATGCGCACCAGTTAAAGGCTAAAGGAAAGACATATTCAGGGGGTCCACTGGAATCTCCACATTTGGAGGGAAAATGCCTAGACAGAGGACTAGTTGAGGCTATATTGGAGAAAGTATTCAAACTTTTGATTAGTATGTTGAATAGTACAGGCTCTACCTTAAAAGATCTCCTGGAATCTGTGAAACTTAGCACCTTACCTATCCAAGGTGCAGAGGGGGTTAAAGATATCTGTTCTTTGGGGCCATCAGTAGAGACTGTTTGCGATGGACAGAAAAGGAATAAGCAATCTAGATCTAGAGCACTCACTCAGATAATGGATATTACTACGGGTCAACCAGTCAGCCCTCATGTGTTCCATGAGAAGTTATCAGCTGTTCCTCAAGGGAGCTCGGGAAGTTGAGGTGTTCTGAGGGCGAAGGTTTCCGGAAATTTGAGGCTGGTTCATTTTGCAAGGACTGAAACCTACATGTACTGCAGCTTCCTCCCCAATGTACTCCATATGTAGTTGTGCTAAAAAATGTTCCTGAGTTACCCCACACAGCTATAGAGCAGGATCACCAACTGAAAAATAAGGTAGTTCATTAGTTTAATAATTCATTGGTAGGTGCAACAACAGAGTCTCTTTGGAATGGTATCATTGGTGTGAGGAGGGTCCAGTGGTAGGCCAGTCCAAGGTGCAAGTAACTGGTGATTGTGTGGTAGTAAGTTTCAGAAACCATTTACAGGTAGGATCGATAGTGAATCAGTTTGAAGGCCAGCAGGAGCTCGACAATAACATACAAGCGGTACCTCTGGGGTATTTCTACCAGCCTATACATGCTGAGAACCCCCGAATGGGGGAAAACTTACATTTTACTGTGCCCACCCAGAATCGCTACGCCCTCCCTAGATTCCCCCTGGAAGAAGTAGACTGACTTGGGGAGAGTGACTGTCCCAACCAATTCGATAACTGTTAGTCACATTTGCAATACTAAATTGGATGAGTTTAAGAGTAACTCTTCAAGTAACGTCCAACTGAGTGATGGCATGGAGGTCAAGAAGGTCGGGGTGAAATAGTTTATTCTGCATTTGTCGAAAAAAGAGTTTAGCAGCTCTAATACACTTGGGATAGAGCCCATTATACATTCTGTAAGGGCTAGAGGGAACCCTACACATGTTTTGAATATACTCTTTTGGAATGTGAGCAGAATTAGAGAGAAAATCAAAAATGGTAATTGGCCCACTATGTTAAGAAAACAAGCAGGTAGTCTGCCTACAAGAAACATGGGCCTACCCAGATGTTCATATCAATGGTTTTCAATCAAATCAGAACCTTTGTGAAAAGGGTCCCTACTGGACAAAGTAGCGGGGTCTGATGACTCTGATTAATATCTCGTCAGGAGCTAAAGTGGTTAAATCCCAGACTGAGGCGGTCATTATGAACATGGCGGTAAAGACCGCTGACCGCCGTGGCGGCGGTGAACAAAATCCCGCCGCCGGCGGCTAATGGGAACCCGCCATATAATGAACAAATAACCCAACCCCACCAAACATTCCCACACCACCACTCCCCGCCAGGGCCCTGTTGGCGGGAATGTCGGCCCACCCCACCACCGGCAAGCACACCCACATCCCGCCCTCCAAATAATGATGCACAAATCACCTCAGCGGACAGTGGAGGCCGGACGACTATTGGCGGCTGCGACAACCACGGACGGCAAGTGGGCCCAACAGCAACCAGTGCACACATTGGCTAGGCTTAGCACCCACACACCTGACACACATCCAGAACACGATAAAACACCCCCAGACACACCCCACAATCCCTTGCAAGGAAACCAGGACCAGAAGACGGAGAGCACCAGAGCCAGACAGGGTGAATGGAGTGGGACACCATCCATGCACCAGGGACGACATCCGCAAGAGATGGAACGACCTGCGGGGGAAGGTCCGGGCCATGGCATCCAGGCACCACATCGCAGTGCAGAGACAGGGGGAGGACCGCTATCCACACCACCCGACTACACCGACAGGGAGGAAAAGGTACTCGCCATCCTGCACCCAGAGGCACTCACTGGACTCACTGGAGGAATGGACTTGGGTAAGTTGTCTACATTTACCCCATATACACCATACCTGTGATGCATGCACCACCCCACCCCACCCACACCCACCTAGACCCACACCCTACCCATCCATTACCCACCACATCCACCACCCTGCATCACCCACAACTCACTACCAGGCCCACATCACTCCTGCTGTGCACAGCCACCCACCCCTGCATGTACCTACAATGGAATAATAGCCCCCACCACAATGTAATGCCACGACTGCCTCCAAATGCAATGTTCACCTCACAAAAGCACCCCTGAAGGTCACTGAAAGGCACACCAGCACATAATTGCACAGTTCAGTCCATCTCAAACCCTCATGCCTATGTAACATACATTTCTATGTCCCCCAATAGGCACCACCACCCATGCAACCCTAATGGAGGGGACAAGGAGTGCCACAGCATTCCAGGGAGACAGAGGCACTTCACAGGACACTAATGAAGGATGCCTGGACACTGATGTGCATGCAGGTCCCTCACACAGCCCTGGATGCTCACCATGCAGCAGCCCCACCCAGGAAAACACTGTCACCCCTAACACCCAGTCAAGACCAGCAGACCAGGGGAGGCAGGCCCACACCAGTGGACCCAGGGCACAAACAGGTGGAACACAGCAACAGAGGCCACAGTCTCCCACCCCCAACATGCAGGAAGACGAGGCCCTAGTACTAGTGGCACGTCAAGACCTGCGCAGGGGACACTCGCACAGGGGGCCAGGGCAAGGTCAAGTGCCCCAGTGGGTCAGGGGGTAGGGCACCGGATAGATGCAGCAGCCCAGGAGTCAGTGCAGAGGTATTGTGGGCATCCCAATATACCCAAGACAGGTTGGCACAGATTGCATCCACCCTGGAGCAAAGTCAGAGAATGCAGCTGGAACACCACCAACAGGCCATGGAGCAGTGGAAAGAACACAATGCCACAATGGCCACCACTGCTGGAGCACTGCTGCAGTTGGTCAACAAACCCTCAGACACCCACACCGGACAAGAGGCCCCCACAACAGCCCTGGACAACCAGCAAAAGATGACCCAAGCAGCTGAAACAGCACAGGAAATACCCTCCTAGGAATCACAAGGGCCAACCACGCCACCCCAAGTAGCTCCACAGCAGGCGCCCAAACGTAGTCTCAGGCCAAGATATGGCACTGGAAACCCAGTTAAGAACAAGCCCCCCTCCAACAACTGACACTACTACTACTGCCAAGCAACCATCCCACCCATTCACCAACTGCACTTAGCTGAGGGCTAAATAAAGTACTAAACTACAAATAGGACCCACCTATGATATCAAACAGGCCTGCCACCAAGTCGGTTTTGAGGACACCCAACCAGTACGACTTCCATAACTAAACATAGCACATTTCACTGTATTCCACCAATAAACAACATATCTCACCTGCAACACTGTCCCCTGTCTTCAATGTTGAACAAAGTGGATTAATGATGCAATAGGCAGGGATCAACTTTATTGTCAAATTGTGCATGGTGGTGGTAAAGTGTGTTTCAAAATAGTCAAGAAGGGAATGCATATATTGTATGTCTGTACCATGCTGAAGAGGTCCATGACTCGCATATCATGACCAATTCCCCCTAGTTGACATGGCACACTTACAGTATCAGTCACTAACCACACATACAGGCTGAAGTCCCACACAGTTATTGGAAGTAGAGTTGTATCAGTTGGTTTCTGGAATTGACATCTTACCCTTCCTCATCCTCACCATCACTCTCCTCACCTCTCTGAGGTAACAGATCAGGACCTATAGCACCCTCCACCTCCTAAAGGAGGATTGAATATCTCACTGCCACGTTGTGCAGCATGCAGCACGCCACAACTATTCTACACGCCTTATCAGGCCCATAGGCCAGGGAATCCGTGGAGATATGTGGGCACCGGAATCTAGCCTTCATGAGACCTATAGTATGATATATCACCCTCCTAGTACGTCCATGGGCCTCATTGTATTTCCTCTCTGCATTCGTCCTGGGATTCCTCACTGGTGTCAGGAGCCAACACAAGTTTTGATAGCCAGAATCACCTAGAGAAATGGTGAATACAGAGTCGTCATTGGAATGTCCTTAGTCAGACATGCTAGTTTTCTGCAATGTGTCAGTTAGTGACAGGCACACTTACCTATGATCCACCCTCTGTCCTCTTGTGGTTGTTCTATCTTTTGTGGCACACTACTGTTCCTCAAAACAAATGAATCATGGACAGAACCCAGAAACATGGCATTCACATGGGATATGTACTGGTCTGCAGTCCATACCAATTGGATGTTCATGGAGTGAAAGAACTTCCTGTTTCTGTACACCTGTTCGCTCACTCTTGGGGGGATGATGGGTATGTGGGTTCCATCGATGGCACCAATAACATGGGGAATGTTTGCAAAGGCACAGAAGTCAGACTTGATAGCAGGGAGGTCAGCACTTTGGGGGAATCGCACATAGGATTGCCGATGTTGTACAAATGCATTCAGAAATCTTGTCAGTACCTGGCTGAACATTGGCTGTGAGAAACCAGCATCTATGCTCACTGTCACTTGAAAAGAGCCTGTGGCCAGGAAATGTAGTGCGGAGAGCAACTGCACCTCAGTTGGAATGGCATGCTGATTAAGATTTCCAGGAGTCAGTGCAGGATCCAGTAATCCACATAGGTCTCGAATAGTTGCACGTGTGAGTCTGTAAATGATAATGATCTGACGCTCCACCATGGTCCCCATATCCACAAGTGGTCTGTACACTGATGGTGCCCTTCATCGCCACAAGGGTCGGTACCTGTGAGGGGTAAGAACAAGGAGTCATGTGCACACATACACTGGCATATTTGCTAAAAACATTCACTGCATTCTTCATAGCAGTGTCTGTACAATAACTGCAACCTGACAGATGTACATTTACATCACTAAGAGGGAACAGAGTAAATCATGTGTGATTATATACTCTATGGATAGAAACATAGGTTCTTCATATGGCTAGTAGGCCCAGCATTGTGAGTAATTTGAATTTCAAGATGCGTAGGTGATGGCAAAATGTCTGCCCAATGTAGTTCTGCCCCTTTGTTGTGAAAGTGACCTAAGACCGCTAGTGGTTGACATCACAGCGTACAGCAGTGTTGACCGCTGTTCACACCCTCATTGGCTAACATGGATGCCAATGTGGAATCCTGGCGTATCATGATTGCCGCCGCGGAACGTTCGTGCGTTCGTCATCATGTGATCACTTGACTCCCTGATTCTGTGGGGACAAGTACTCCACTCTGTTTACTGCTGTGGCCTGCCTCTGGCTATGGATGTTCCACGTGGTGCAGGGGAAAGGGCCCCGGCCTTCACCCAGCAAGAACCGGAGAAACTGGTGGAAGGGGTCCTGCCCCTGTACGGCAGATTCTATGGCCGGCTAGAGGTACAGGTGAATCCAGGTTTGAGGGGCACTGTGTGTGTAATGGATGGAGTGGATTGCTCAGATGTGTGCTCCTGTGAGCCAGGATGGGGCTTGGTGCATGTAATGCTGCGTGCCACTATCCTGCCTGTCTGGGAGTACTGTCTGTCCTATGTCTGACAATCAGCCAGCTGTTGCCATCGTGCAGGTGCCTGACCTCTGTGTTTCTTCTCTGTGTCTCCCTACTAGGTCAGCGCCCACCAGAAGAGGGCACATTGGCATGCCATCGCCAAGGAGGTACGGACCCTGGGGTCTACAACCGGCAGAGCACACACTGTCGTAAGAGGTGGGAGGACCTGCGGCGGTGGGCACGGAAGATCAGTGAGGCCCAGCTGAGGAAGTCCTCCCAACGTGGTAGGGGTGCCCATCAGGCACTGACCCCCCCCTCATGCGAAGGATCCTGGCGGTGGCGTGCCCAGACCTGGATGGGCGCTTGAAGGCTGCACAGCATTCACAAGGGGGTGAGTACTCACAGACCATACGTCAGCCTGGAAGGATGAGTGTGTGTGCGATAGGGCTCATGGTGCTTAGAGCAGGCTTTTTGACTGGTGTCCAGGTACTGTCTGCTCCCCAAAGGGTGTAGGAGTGTCCCTGTCAGGTTTCACCTACCTCAGCTCCAATACAATGACAGGATATGGGTGTAGGTCAGTATACTGCTCAGTAGTCAGGGCCTTGGTCATGGGCCTAGTGCAAGGTGCTGCCTGTTGGGTGTGTCTGCTGGGTAGGTGTATGTCTGGCCATTGTGTATCAGCATTCAGCTACTTACAAGTGTCTGTCCTGTTTTGTCTCCCCATCCCTGTTCTCTTTTGTGTGTCTGGTACAGCATCAACATTAGGCGATGGAGCTGAGCCAGCGGTAAGTGGGGAGACAGTGGCCCACGGATCCTCTGAGGCAGAGACAACGGATACTCAGGGGACCAGTGGGTGGGAGGGCGAGGAGACTTCCACAGGGGAGGCTACTACCACAGGAGGTAGTGACTCTGAAACCTCCTCCGATGGGGGTCCTCCAGCGGTGGCGGACATTAGTGGACAAATCACGACCGTGAAATCTACCACCAACCCCCATACCATCAGCGCCCACCCTTCTGCTCCCCACCGAGTTGCCTGTGCCCACCCACCCAGAAAGGTGGGCGTATCCTTTGCCCCAGGCACCTTCTCCCCTGCCCCAGTCAGCCCTGCTGCCCTCACAGAGGAGGCTATTGACCTCCTGAGAACCATCTCTGTAGGGCAGACAACCATCGTCAATGCCACCCAGGGGCTAGCATCAGAGGTGCAGCAGACTAATGCCTATCTGGATGGCATTCACGGTGCCGTGTCTGCCCTACAGAGTTCTTTTGAGGCTCTGGCCTCCTCTTGGACGGCAGCCAGTACCTGGCCATTCCGTCCCCCCTCCAACCTCCTCTACCCCTTCCAGCACCCCACTCCCTTCACCCTTCCAAGGCACACATTAAGAGACGCAGTCAAGCACATCAACACACAAGAAACACACTTCCAAACACAAGCACCACACATCCCACCACAAGCATTCACACAGCCAACAGACACCTGCGCACACAACAACGTCCACTTCCCCCTGTGTGCCCGCCTCTTCCGCCTCCCTGTTTGTCCCCTCTACATGCACACCCTCATGCACTGCACCTTCACTCACTGTTACTGCTCCTCTTCCTGCACTCACCACAATAGCAGACAGCCATACATGCACCCCATACACCACACCTGCACTCACCACCTCAACTGTAGTTGACACATGCAGCACACTCACCTGACTTGCAGACACCCACCCAACATACATCCACACTAGCTGTCTGTCTTCTCCCAATGTGTCCACCCCCACCTCCCAAAACACTCAAACGCACCAAGACACCCACCCATCAGACATCCACCACACCACAGCATACTGAGCAGTCACCGGCACCCACTTAACGTACACCTATACCCCATACATCAACTCCCTCTGCCTCCACTCCCACGCCCTCATCCACGCCCACCCCAATTGCTCCCAAGAAACTTTTCCTCTCCCTTGCAGACCTGTTTGAACCCACTGGCACACTCCGTCTTGTCGTGAAACGTGCCCACCTCATTGCCCTTTCCGGTCCTTCCACATCGCAGCCCACCCCGGTAGAGGCTTCCCATTCCTGTGCTTCTTCTCCAGTTAAGAAGAAGGACTGCTCAGAGTGTAAGGCATCCAGCTCCACCTGAGCCAAACAGCCCCCATCCCCTTCAAAGGAGAAGCCCACCCCCCAACCGCCTCACACAAGTCTAAGTCCCACCCACGTCCTAAATCACCACCCCCACCCCACTGCGCCCAGTCAGTGTGGTTGCCTGGATCCCCCTATGGTGCCCTGTTGAGTGGAGTACCCAGCACTTGTGGGAGTCAGGTGTGGCCAGTTGTGGGCAAGGACAATTGACTTTTTATGGACCGGCCTTTGGCCCTGTTAGCATCATTTAGCTCACTGAGCTACAGAATAAAGTTTCTGTGTGGCCTCTGTTTGGGCTGCATGCAGTTCCACCCTGGTGTTTTTTAAAATAATTTATGGCTGTGGTGCTATTGTATGTACTATGGCCAAGTTGCAGTGGCCTTCGGTCGGGGACGTCCCTCTTGGTGTGGGGTGTCTGACTATTGCTGCTGGGAAAGGTTGGGGGGCTTTGCGGGGTGGGTGGAGTGGGTGGGTATGGAAGTTTGCTCTTTCCTCCCTTGTGTTGTAGGTTGCAGTATTTACCATCATCATCTTCGTCTGCGGTCTCGGTCGTGTAGATATATGGGTAAGGCTGGCATGATCTACAGCTCTCTGTCCATGGCTGCCGCTGCAAGTTTTGTTGACCTCCTGTGAGTGTTTCCTTCTTTTTGTTTCTTTTCTGCCTGGCTTTGTGTGGCGGTGGTTCCGGCGCCGAAACTGGAGGTGGAATGGTGGTTCATAATTTGATGGGCGGGTTGGGCCTTTCCGACGGCCTGTGGGCGAACTCTGCCATCGTCAGCGGGACTCCTTTCCTGGCGGTGGGTGGTGCGTGGGTTGCATGAGTTTAGTTTGGTGCATTATTTGGCGGTCCGGAATGCTCCTCTGTTGGCGGTTTCTAGAGCCACCACCTGCGGTGCGGAATGGACCGCCATGTTCATAATGAGGGCCTGAGTCTCTCTATTATCAGTTAGTAGTATTATCTTTGAAAGGTAGCTCAACAATGTTAATTGTTAATTTCTATCATAACAACTTCTTGAGATCTAATGTTCAAAATATACTTTCCATCACTAATAGTATTGAGGAAATAGTATCTTGTATGGATAATGAATATGTAATTGTGTGGGGTAGGGATTTTAATGCCACCCTTTATTCTAATGGGGACAATAAAGTGTGTGGGGGGGATTGTGTAATGATTGTAGTAACTACTCTCATTTCAATCATAACTTCTGTGGGGATAAATTAAATAATCTCATGAGGGTTTATGACTTAGGCCCTCATTTTAACCCTGCCGGTCTTTTGACCACTAGAGTAAAAATGGCAGTCCCACCGCCAACAGGCTGGCGGTGCAGACCGCCACATTATGAGTGTGGCATGTTGGCCGCTGCAAACCCGCCACATCTCCAATACCGCCATGACGGTCGGAACCGCTGGGACAGAGATGACTCCCCTGCCCCCCAAGAAGCACTAGACCTCTCTCTCCCCCTCCAGCCACGGCTCCCCCTCCCTCATCCCCACCTCCCCTCCAGAGACACGCCCCTGCCCATCCCTCCAGACACAGTGCCCCAACCCCCTCCAGACACAGCTCCCCCACCCCCCTCCAGAGACAGCACCCCCCTCCCTGCACACATGCACACAGACATCCACACGCCACACGCATACACCCATTCACCTACACTTAAATACAGGGATTTACTTCAACATTCATATACGCATTCAAGCACGCCTATGCACACCCATTCAAACACTCATACTCACACCCATCCAAACACACATACTCACACGTGGACAAACATGCATACTCACACGAAGACAAACACGCATTCACAACACTCACACTTGCATACACACACATATACACACTTACATGACGACACACACTCACTTCTGCATTCAGACATGCATACAACCACGCATACACACATTCATGCACACACGCAGACACCACATACTCATACACGCATATACAACACCCCCCACCCTTCCACCCCACTCCTCTGTCGGACGATCACCTTACCTGGTCGGGGGGGAAGGTCGTCTGCAGAGAACGGGATGGGGCGCTTCCACCGCCGGCAGCACCCCGGCAGCAGGACACCACCAGGCCGTATTATTGCCCATAAAACGGCTGGTGGAGTCCTACTGGGGAGGCGTGGCTGGTGGTGGAACCGCCCAAGCACCTCCGTCCGCCAGCATGACTACTGCTGGATTTCCACCCAAAGTGTGGTGGAAATCCGGCAGTACCCATGATATGGTGGGTGGAAGACCGCAAGCACTTGCAGTCTTCTGGCACCCGCTGCTTTGGCGGTCTTCTGTTCTTCTGTGAAGACCCCCAAAGTCTTGATGAGCAACATCTCACCTAACCTTACTGCTCCAGATATAACCTTTACAGGGCGGGGGCAAGATTCAGTGATCAGCCATATAATGATATCAAAGTCTTGGGTTAATAAAGTGGGTGCCTTCCAGGAAATTACCAGTGGATTAAGTGATCAGAATCCACTGGTTCTTACAATCTATAATGGATATATGAGAGTAGGTGAGCAGGGACTGGGATGACCCATTAAATACATTCAATGTGCAATTTAAATGGCAAAAAGTGGATTCGACGGCTCTCTTGTCCCATGTAGTTGGCAGTAACATGGTAAAATTTGAACAGTGCTTAAGCACTGAGGCCCATATTTATACTTTTTGACACAAAACTGCATTTGCGCAATTTTGCGTAAAAAAGTATAGCACTGGCTTGCCCCATTCTAAGACGCCATCCGGGCACCAAATTTATGGAATAGTGTAATCAAGTGCAAAGGGTGGGCTAGCATTAAAATAAATGATGTTAGCCTGGTGGGGTGGCGGTATGGGAGAAGGGGGTTTTGCTCCAAAAAATGACGTTAGGCTGGCTAGAGGCAAAAAATGCCTCTAACGAGCCTAACTTCATTTTCTGTTGTAAAAACATCCATACCACATGACTCCTGTCTTAGAAAAGGCAGGAGTCATGCCCACCACCACAGTGGCCAGCAAAGGGGACAAGGGTCCCCTTGGCATGGCCACTGCACCCTGTGCCATGCATGGAGCCCCAAGTTGGGCCCCGACGGCACTTTAATTAAAGAAATATATACTTACCTATACTTAATCTACTTACATGGGATGGGGTCCCCCATTCTCCGGTGTCCCTCTGGTGTGGGTGGGGTTTTTTCTGGGGCTTGAGAGGGGCACCTGTGGACCCATCCCATGGTGTTCATCCATGGAAATGGGTCCACAGGTGCCCTAACGCCTGGTCTGACCCAGGTGTTAAATAATGGTGCAAAACAAGCTTTGCATAATTATTTAGCCCCCTCCTCCCACCTGTGCATCATTTTAGCATGGGGGATAAATATGGGGCTATGGGGTTAGCACCATCTTTTAGATGAGAACGCCTACCTTGAATCTCATTGATGCAAGGTAGGTTCAACACATCTAAAAAATGGTGCAAACTCCAATATGCTGACGTTAGACAGGTCTAACGTCAAAATATAAATATGGAGTTAGTTTTGCGACAAATTTGCGTAAAAGAAAATGACGCAAATTTGGCGCAAATGGAGTATAAATATGCGCCTGAATTTTCACCAACTCAGGTGCTGAGACCCTTTGCAGGTATCTGTGCATCTGTTAATGTTTATTTAACTTCACTAAATCAGCCTGATCGAAACAAACCAGTTGAATGGTTTGATAAATCATGCACACATGAACATGCTGAACTTATATGGGCCTTAAAGGCCACTTAAAGGAGTCATTCTGAAGTTATGAAGTGCAGAGCCCAGTATAAAGAGGCAATTGAACTGAGGAAAAAGATGATTAGAAGGGAGACGTGGGATAAATGAGTGGATGCCTCAGTTGCAAAAAACAAGGCACAATTTTGCAAAATAGATAATACTCTATTCTTTGCTCCAAATACAACCAAGGGCATTGAGGTTCTTATTGCAAAACATAATTGAATCACTCACTTTACAAATATGCACTGAAGCAATTGGGATGACTTTGTGTAATATGTGACAAAGGGATCAGAGAATCCTAACAGTGAGGAAGTAGTTATACATCTGAGTGATGTGATATTGGCAATCAACAGTTCACTCCCAAATAAGGCCCCAGGGCCAGATGGTTTCCCAGCTGATCTTTTTAAAAATAATGTAGGTCTGTGGGCACCAATTCTGGTTAATGTTTTGAGAGTTGCTGTAACCACCAATGCTCCCCTAGGTTGATCTAAAGCTAATATTGTCCCAATTTTTAAAATAGGCAATCAGAAAGATCATGCATGCTACAGTCCTATCTCATTGATTGACGTTACAGCAGAAATTGTGGGCAGGATTCTTTTAGATCATTTGGAATCATGGGCACACAACAACAACTTTTTATCTAAAACACAGTATGGTTTACGGAGAGTGGTGGGGATGGTTGATCAATGCCTAAACCTCTATTTGCTAAGAGAAAAGTATGTAGGGGCCAGGCAAGGACGCTTATATCTAGCATTCATTGACCTAACTGATGCATTTTATAATGTTGTCATGAGTAAATTATGGACAATGCTGATTAAACAAGGAGCAAATTCTAAGATCATGCACTTGTTGGCACAACTCCACAGTGATGTGGAAGCAAAGGTCAGATATGGCTTGAAGGAGAAATGTTCTCATTTTTTTAAGGATAGGAAGAGGGGTCAGACAAGGATGTGTTCTGACCCCTTTCTTCTTACCTTTTATGGTAACGGCCCAGAGAAAGCCCTAGCAGAGGTAAAGGTGGACCTCCCCAAGATCGGTAGTAGACCACAATCTTTATTAATGTATGCTGATGACTGTGTTCTTATGGTGAGAACAGGGAGGGGGCTATAAACGCTGCTAAATATATTTGTGGAGTTTATTACATTGTTGTGTCTGACCACCAATAGAGCTAAATCTTATACCATGGTGTGCAGCTGCCCTAGAAGTAGGGTCCCCAAGTTCTATATTGGAGATACCCATCTGAACTGTGTAACCACATTTACCTACTTGGAAGTCCCCTTTGACAGCGAGTGTAAGTGGAACCATCTCAAAGAAATTTAGTTCATGCAATACTGCAGTGATATCAGGCAGTGGTAGTGTTGTGCACATTTATCACCAAACTGGATTGTGCATAACTTAAAGCAATTATTACAATTTACAAAGCAAGGCCTACATCAATTGCTACATATGGTGCCGGTGTTTGGAGACATATGGGTGCACTGCCTCTGTAAAGAAGGGAAAACAAATTCCTGAGGAGTCTGCTCTCACTTCCCACCAGTATACCTGCTATTATTCCACAAGGAATTGGGAATTCCTTTCATAGAGGATGTGATCAAGTTACCCCTAGTATCTCTGTGATTGTCCTTATGGACTAGACAGGAAGCGGCCCCTGCCCAGTCACTGATCTTGGACTGTATGAAATTGGAAGGGATGCAGAGGTGCATATGGGTAATGTATATCAAGGAAACGTTGGGTAGCATTAAGAGATTAGACCTGTATACCAATCCGAGGTCCATAAATCAACAGGTTGTTGTACTGATTAAAAATGAGTTGCGTGTAAAGATCGCTGAGGATAGAGGTGTAATTTGGGGAAGGGTATGGGGGCAGCATATCTCCCTTCATGTACTGCTCTGATCAGAGAATGACCTTTTTAAACTCATTGCTTAGGTTACTAAATATCAGGATGTGTAAGAAAACAATTTAATTTTTAAAGTTATTACAAACCAATGTGGTCTGTGCTGCTATGTATCGTTTTATTTTGTCGGCTGTAAAAGAGAGAAAAAAGGTGGGGATGTATGGAACTGTTTCTTAGCTAATTGCACACTTTTTAGACTCACATTGCCAAATTCACTACAATATTAATAAATAGTGGCAGTTTGTAATATCATGTGTTTTTAATTCACAAGTTTTTTAACCTTTTTAATTCAGCTGATGATTTTAATTTGATTTTAATTTGCCTAATTAAGTTATGTATTAGATGTAATGTTTTGTATGTGTACACTTTTATGGATTATAATCAAAATTTCAATAAAGATTTCTTTGACTGACTGACTGACTGAGAAGCATGGCTTTACGTCAGAGTGAACAAAATAAAAGAATATCGAACATTTTGAGGGAAATTTCTATCCAAGTGAATGATAAGGTTAAGAAAGACATTGCTGTCATATTAAATCACCATCCTGAATATAGCTTTATAGCCCGCCCATTAAAGGCCCGCACCAGCTTTGAAGGCCCCAGTGGAAGGCATAGGCATTTAACAAGGGAGCGGGTCTTTAATTGCCAGTATAGTCCAGCTACAGTGAGCTTTAAAGCTTTTACAACATTCTGCTCCTTGAGGGCAGAATGTTCTAATTAGTAGAACAAAGGCCTCTTGCAGCCCAAGGGGGCTGAAACCGCCATGGGGCTCCAAAACCTTTGTTCCACAGCTCTTGCTGTGAATGTTCTACAGCATGCAAAGGGCCACTGCTGTTAGCTGTTGAACATTCACAGTAAGAGCAAGATGTCATCCCCTGGTTCCCTGTGGCTTGGCTTAACTGCTTTTTGTAGTTCTGCCAAGCCAGGGAGATTCAGGAGCTGAGCAGCATTCACCTCTTCCTCCATCAGAATCCCTAGTACAAGTCAGCTACAGGAGGATGGAAGGGTGAAGGCTGCATGTCTTCTACTGCATGGCCTATGCCTTTTGAAAAATAATATATTTTTTAGATGCAGGGGAAATAGAAAGGCTGATTCTGTGTATTAGGACATTGGAATGTTGTGAGCAGCAAGCCTATACCAGTTCATATAGGCCACTGCTGCTCCATTGTCTTCATTGTAGCTCTCAACATTCCACTGTTCTAATTCTAAATATTTATTTCAGGTACAGATAAGGAAGTAGAAGGGAAAATTATTGCTTAATGGGATTTTAATTAATTTACTGTAACAAGTTGGTCAACTGATCATAAGAATTTTGTGTATAAAAGGACTGATATAAAACAACAGTGTAAAGATTTTGGGCCCAATTTGGTTGTTAGCAGTAACAGTCCCACCGTCGACTTTTCAACTGAAGACGCATCCACCACCGTGGTGGCCTGTCACCCTATGTAGATGTTGGCAGTCCCATAGACGAATGTCTGCCCGAGTCCCCTGACTCCACCAAGAAACTTCACCCACGTCAATGGTGTCATTGGATATACTGGCTGGCATCGGGACCGAAGCTACACTTACCACCAAGCAGATCTGGATATGCCTTATCGCCAAGGAAAAAGTGGTGGTCCGACCTCTACTACTGAGCTGGTTGATTGGAGGTGAAAAATTTTGAAAACTCACCATTTTTCCATTTACCCACATCTTCAGCTAGACACAACTGAATAGGACCTGCCATCACTGGTGCCACTGATCCACAGAGAAAACATGACCCCTCCCCACATCGGCGGACTCAAAGGTATGTATGCCGCATTGCCAGGGTACGTCGGACGAGCACTGCACAAGAGGTGGTGACCACTGCAGGCATATACATGTCACAGTATTTTTTTCATTGCTGTGACATGCATATGAGTGGCACATGATTGTGTCACACATGGCTGGGGGCACACTGGCGCAACATGCATATCACACACATACTCAACTGTCATTGTGGTGTCACTTTTCCTTGCAAAATAAATGCTGGCACCACAATAATGGTACACTCACACTGGACAATGGTGTCCATGTGTGCGCATTGGAAGGGGACCTGTACGGGTAGGTTTGTGCTATCTGTTGTATATGTGAGTGTGTGTGTGTGTTTTGGCTTATTGAGGTGAGAGGAGCTGGAGTGGGTGGTGCTGTTGTGTCTGTATGTGTGTCATGTGCATGTGTGAACAATGTTGTTGTGTGTGTTGTGTTGCTGTGTGACACAGGCAAGTGATTGCAGTTATGTGGCGGGTGTGATGTGTGTAGTTGTGCATGTGTGTGAGTGTGTTTGTGTAGCTAAGTGTGTAGTTGTGTTGGCTGTTGTGGTTGTGTAATGTGTGGGTGCAGTGTGAATGGTGTGTGTATTATGGCATGGATGTATGTCAATGTGTGTTTTCAGCATATACGGGTTGTGTTATGTCGGAATGGCAATGGGTTATTGTGTGAATGTGGTGTGTTGTGTGGTGTGTAGTGCACGGGGACACATATGGCAAAGGGACAGTGCGTGTGTGTCACCTACCTCTATTCCATAGCCCCTGCCATTGTACGAAGTCCATTTTGTCCTGCCACCGTCTCCCTACATCAGAAATCTGCTGCAATTTGATCTACTTGATGAACTGTAACATCTAGATACGGTGGGTGAAAGACCATCAACTTGACTGTCTTCTCAGGTCTGCTGCTGACAGGCCCTTTAGTCTGTAATCACATTTCAATCGAAGTATATCATGGATATATATGGTTAAATATATGTCAATATGGATCTTTCAATAAAAAAACAAAGTGGCAGCTTTTGAAACTAGGGTTGTGTTGAATCCTAAATTCCATTTTGAACAATCCTGCATTTTTCCTTTTTGATCAACATGTATGAAAAATCTGTCATTATAAGGGAATCTTTTGAGAGCACTGATTACAAACAAAATATTCTTTTAAAAATATAGAATAATTCACAGTCACTTATGTCAAGTGAGAGAGTTGTAAATCATGCAACAGTTTAACAGACTGTCGTTGCCGAGTAGCCCTGCTACAGTGATTTTTTCATACTACGCTTTGCTGCTTTTTTGCTCTATGCGTGTCACATATTGAACCAATGAAGAGATGACTAAAAGGGGATCATCGCCAAACAGTAGTTGCACAAATTTTTTATATTTTTGTGTCAATAATTGTTTTTCATTAGCATACTGTGTTCCGTTGTAGTCTTGTCTAACCATAGTAGACAGCAGCTCTTCAAATTTAATGGCACTCAATATACCACTTTTGCAAGGATAAAACTCTATTTTTTCTTTCCCACAACTCAGACTTTGAAACTACTGGTCTCACAATTGTCACCCTCAAGTATAATTTGCAGAGCTGAGTCAACTTACCTACTTACTTTCACAGACATTTGAAATATTAAATGGCTACTTACGCTGTTTGACTAAAAGGAAATAATGTCATCAAATTTAATGTTGACACTGATGGATGAAAGAACTTGAGTGCCCTGATTATGCCCTGAATTACATTCAACTTATTTTATCCATATGCAAACACAATGTAAGAAAAACACACCTCCTTGCCCATGCCTAATCTGAAAAGAAATAAGTGAATGGGTCAAGAAGTGACTTAGAAGCCTGTCTCCCATATTGAAAAATGATGGGCTTGACAAACACTAAGGGTGCCTAATCTTGGTACCACTGCATGCCACTTTCCTCCACCATCCCCTACTTTCAGTCTCTTTACCAGACTCTTGCAGGCCCATTTTAAGATTTCTGTCTCCCTTTATTACTGGTTTTCTACTTTTGTTCACCCTCTTCTTCCTTTCTCGCATTTCTTCTGAGTCAAAGTCTGATAATGACACAAGTTCCAGCCAACATATTTGGTGCCACCACCTGGAACCATCATGAAACTTTGTCACTGTTCCTTCCCTTCAATTTTCCGTGTGCTCTGTTACACATCTGACCTGTGAAGTAATATGGTGGTATCCAATATTTTTTCATAATTTGTTCATAAAGCCATGTTTTCACAAATGGCATTTTTCTATAGGATCAATAGACCCCCTTGGCAGAACTTCAGCTGTCCTTATCACACCTTTTTACTACCACTGATTTGGAGATATTTTGGTGGATGTTGTGGCATTCACAAGGCAGATCTTCCATCATGACTCTATATAGGCATAGGGCATTATCACAAAAGTAAGTTACACTTATGGGTAATTAAAACATGTAAATTTACCATTACACTTTTTAATAACTTTAATACATTTGGCGTTTCACCATTTTCAGTGTAAATTCTTATTTTATTTCCACATATTTCAGTAACTTGTTTTGAATTTAAAAATTAATGTATTGTTTGTTTAACCAGTTTTAATTAATTCTATATATCAGTAGTTAATAATTATTGTTCGAAATTGGGTTTCTTTTTGTACCCTGTCCAAGCAGGAACCATAATCCTAGTAATGATAATTCAGATACGCACCATAAATTAACCAGTACTCACCCTCTGGTAGCTTGGCACAGAGCAAACAGTTTTAACTTAGGAGGCAAACTGTAAAGTATTTGTGCAAAACTTAAAACAGTAAAACAGTGAAAACACCACACAAGGAGATACCTAGCTAGAACAAAGAGCTTAATTTGATGAACAAAACAAGACTAAAACAACAAAAATCCAATAAGTAGAAGTTGAGCTGCACATTGTTATAGAATATCTGCAATTATTGTGTTTAAAAGCATAAAGCACCTACGGGGGCTATCTGGTTCAATTAGAATAGGGGAACTCTGAAAAGTGAGGACGACTGCAATTGAGCACTAGTCAGGTACAGGTATCAACTTTGTCCTGCCGAAAAAGTACATTGAATGGGGGCTTATGTCCATGTCGAAGACCCGATGTGAGTAGCAAAGGGGGGGATGCGTCGGCTTTGATCCCTTTAGACATGGACAATGAGTTGGTTCTGATCTACGTGGTCGGAAATGCATTGTCATCAAGCCACACATCCATCGATGTGATGCACTCAAACAGTACTGTGTCGGTGAACCCCCTTTGATGAAGGTGTTGTGTCATCGACCAGCCAGGCAGCCGACGATGTGATGTCTTTGCCTTCAGCCGCAGCATGATGCATTGGGGGTTGATGTATCATTTCCGAAGAGACACAATGAAGGCAATGCAAGGATTTTATAGTTGCACCACTTTACACCCACTTCCAAGGGCCCAGGACTGGATTGGCACCACTTGGCAGGGCAAGACTTGCTGCAAGGAAAGTCCAGGTGATGTTGCAGGATGAAGTTAAGTCTTTGATGTCCCTGAGACTTCAGAACAGGAGGCAAGCCAGCAAGCCCCTGGAGTTACTTTGGTTCTGGGGATATAAAGATGCAGATCCAGTCCTTCTCACTTCCAGGCAAGTAGGGCAGCAGGGTAGGCATAGCAGAGAAGGAGTTCAGCAAAGTCCAGCAGATTTCAGCAGAGTGACAGTCCCTTCAGCAACACAACAGTTCTTCCTGGCAGAATGTCCTCAATTCCAGACGTGTACTCATGGTGTGGTGTCTGGAGTCCAGTACCTACACCCAGTTGTGGCCTGGGAGCGGTCTTTGAAGTGCACAAAGTCTTTGTCCTGCCTCCATACTCACTAAAGAAGGTATACAGCTCTTTGTGTGCAGACAAACACAGCCCATTCAGGTGCAAGTGTCAGCACCTCCCTTCCGTCTTGCCCAGGGTGACATATCAAGATGTTAATGGCCCATCAGGATGTGGATGGCCCATCAGGCACATCTAAGCTCCCTTCATATGTTGCTGTTTAGAGGAAATGCGCACAGCCCATTTGTCACCCACCTCAGACGTGTATTCAGAGACAATCAGAGGCACAGAATGGTTAAAGTAAGAAAATGCCAACTTTCTAAAAGTGTAATCTACAGACTCCAAACTTAAAATCCAACTTTACCACAAGTAGTGATTTTAAATTGTTAGTCTAGAGACACCAAACTTAAAACATCTATATTTTCCCAATTGACAATTACACTTATAAAATGTGATACAGCAATCCCAATGTTTACCTATGGGAGAGATAGGCCTTGCAGTAGAGAAAAACAAATTTAAGAGTTTTTCACTACCTGGACATGTAAAACTAAAAAGTACATGTCCAACAATACAAATACACTGCACCTTGCCCTTAAGGCTGTCCACGGCCTTCCTTAGGGGTGACTTATATGTATTAAAAAGGAGGGTTTGGGCCTGGCAAGAGGGTTCACTTGGCAGGTCGACATGGCAGTTTAAAACTACAAACACAGGCTCTGCAATGGCAGGCCTGAATTGTGTTTAAGGGGCTACTGAAATGGGAGGCACAACCAGTGCTGCAGGCCCACAAGGAGCTTTTAATTTACAGGCCCTTGGCACAGGAAATACGTTTTGCTAGGGACTTAATAGTACATTAAATACGCCAATTGTGGAAAAGCCAATGTTATCAGGTTTTAGGGAAAGAGCACATGCACTTTAGCACTGGTCGGCAGTGGTGAAGTGCCCAGAGTCCTAAAGACAGCAAAAATGATGTCATCAAAACAGGAGATCAGAAGGCAAAAGGTGTGGGGAACCCAAGTCAAGGATGCCAGGTGTAACAATTATTAGTGCTTAAGATGTAAAGTGATTGTTTTTCTTTAGGTAGCATTTATTTTAAATTAAATTTCAGAAAAATAATATTAAGTTCCTTTGATACAGTTAAATTAATTAAATATGGATTTTTAAATTTAGTTACTAGTGTTCTATCATGTTTGGTTTATCTTTTCTACATTTAAAATATATTTTAAAATATAGTATATTGATATTGAATTCATTTTTATATATTTTTAAATAATATCAAATTAATATTTTTTACTCATTTTGTTCAAGTTGAATACAATTTTTCAATCATAGGAGATATTCCTATGCTCTGGACTGGAGGACTTTTACTACTGTTTGTGTCTTTTTTGGCTGGCTATAGTTACTTTAGAAGTATAGTTAGTGAATAGCAGCAATGGGCATACTCTTTTGTGGATGGGTGAACATCCCTCTCTTACCCTACATTAAGCCCTATTTCCTTCTCCCATTGCTCTTCTCTTTTAGTAGTATTTCTCATTTTCCAGCCACTTCTCCCTGTCCTTACCACATTTACTACTAAAGTGTATATTTACCTTTGCAGAGACTCTGCAGCCTGGCCTGAACCCTCTATGCAGAAATCAGAGTGGTGAAGCTGAAACCTCCACTAACCTCCGCACATACGTGTGTGGATACCATTTTGTAGTACTTTAGTAATGCTATTGTAAGACTACTGAACATACTACGAAATGCAGTTTGTGAATAGGCGCCAAAGGTTGCATTTTTGGTGCAAATGCAGTCAATTTCAGAAGATGCTTTTAAAGAATACACACATATCCATCTCTGTTGTTTATAAATCTTTGAACTTCTTATAAATTGCCAGAATTCTGTGATGATGTACTGCATTTTCAATATATATATTTGTTTCATTTGCTTACTTACTGTTAAAAAATGCAGTACAAAATTGTATGCAATCATCTGCATTCATAGTGTTTTAATTACAACTTCTGAGACCATAAAATGAAGATGTACATTTGTTCAGGGCACAGCTATGCACCTGCTTTTATGGATTTGCACTTTTGAAAGTACATACATGAAACTTGGTATTTCTCTTAGTTAGTGTGTGCCCTATAGACAGCCAAGCTCGGACATGTGGAGAGGCAATCACTGCTCAGCATTTCCAAGCTCTGCTGACTGTAGAGCATGCACTACTCACAGAGTTCAATGTGTGCGTTTTAGAAAGTGCAATCACATAACAAGCATTTGCAATGCGTTGGGTCTCACGTTTGCTCAAGTTAAAGATGTTAACGTTGTAAATTCTTAACTGGACTTTTCTTGCCATTTAAATTGAAAATGAAAAGTAAAACAGTTGACATAAGCAAGCCGATTCAAAGTGCAATGGCCGCCATGAGCTCAAAGCAGAGACACAAAAGGAAAAAAGTTTGCGTGCTGGCAAATGTATCGGCAATCGTGCAATTATCATTTAACAGACTCGATGTCCAAGGCAGTGAGCAAAAGCATTTACCAGTGATAACAAAGGATTTTTGAAAAGCAAGCCCAGGAACTAGTGAAAGTGATGGGCATGCAGTGGGTGTGGTTAAAACAACCCCAGATGGATTGCAACAGGTCAGAGTGCTCGAGCGCTCGACCTAAAAACATATACACTGCTGTTCCTAGCATGAAACACATGGTGAATGTGGATTCTGTTGTTGCTACCTAGATGGTAGAGTGAGGTTGTTTAATGCAAATTTGCGCTGCAAGGGTTAATGAAAAAACGGTCGAATCCTGAGTGTTTGTAATAAATCATAACTGACTTGAGCATCTGATTATATACGATTGCGGTGTCTAAAGCGTATATATTTTATAGGCAATTTTTTAAGGTTCTGCATGACCTGCCCACAATGAAGTCCAGAAACAGAGAGCGGCACAGAGGCTATCTGCAGTTCATGCATTAACTCGGACAAATTCCTAGTTAAATGTGTACCTGTTCTAGCTAAAAAAGTATTTAAAAAAGAGGCGCCTAGCTCTGCTGTGGGCAGCACAACTGGTCATATGACCCAGGTCTTTTTTACTTGCTATTTCACATATTTTATTTAAAAATTTCTATCCAATTTTTCTGGGCAGCTTAGCTTGAGCGGTGCCTCTGTCCTGAAAGCACTGACCATCTCACAGAAAGCAACTACACACTGAAAAACCTATCAGACTGCCTTAGAGCACAACGACTATTTCGGTGCCTTATTCCACTTTACAAGGTGTTTAGAGCACCGTGAAATTGAGAAGAATGAAACGAGATTGTCTAGTTTAGCACAAAAGACGGCGCAATCCAGCCTTCATTCACACTATTTTTTTTCAAAAGCCTCAAATATCCTAGGATACAAAAGTGTTGTTTAGTCTTTTATGCACAAAAATAACATGGGCCACTGAGTTGACTTTAATTTACAAACAAGTCAAAACGAGAGAGAAGAAGAATTGCAGAGGCTGTTGGTTAATAGCTTGGTGTGTTCCTTGATGGTTTCCAATAATGCAGAGAATCATTCCCAGACGTGTTTACTACCTGGGCGGCAGTGTACATTGCTTCTTATAGATTCTCAAAACATTGATGTCAGCAGAGCTGCAGGAGGCGTCTCTGCGAGGAAATGTGGGCAGAAGCAACACAAGTAAACTGTGGAAAATATAAAAGGGTTCGATTCCATACCTATTGTACCAATCACTGACGGTATTGATGCATGACCATTTAATTCAAGGACGGCTCAATGCCTTCCGCAGAGGCAGTATCTCATCTGTGCTGCCAGCAGCAGGGGTTGTTTTCGGTCCCTTATTAATTTATATATTGGTATCCGGGGTAGACAAAACTACAAATGAGCCATACAGGGCAGGTTTTAGCGTTGGTGACCCTACTCCCCAGATTTGTGTTTTTTAATGTTAACACTGACGTGCTTGAAACAGATGTGGAAATATTTAAGATATGTGTTTTTATTTAAGCGTCTTGTACTTAAAACGTGCTACGTTTACTTCACACAGAAAGGTTTCCAAAAAAGGTATTTCACATGTGAATACTGTTCAAATATTTCCTTTTAATGTCATTTTCTGTGCCAAAATCATGAAAATCTTTAGCTGAATCATCTTTCCTTTCTCATATGTGCCTCTAGCATGGAGGTAGGGAAAATACATTTTACCAGAGATCTAAAACGCCTACTGTGGGGGCTTTGTAGCCATCGCGTGCACCTGGTGACCTGCCTCCTGTATCCCGGAGACCTGAGAACAAACCCAAGGAGGTGAGCTCGATGGCATGCTCCACCTTGTACAGAGGGTGAGCAGTGAGGAAAGCTAGGGTGTCAGGGCGGGATGAGACAGGAGGTGTGTGACAGAGTCACTGTGTCAGACTGCTAGGTTTGTGTCTCCCTGCTTACAGATGCTTTTATGGTGCCTGTGCGCCACCACAAGGAGTCCCAGTGCCAACCGTGGTGGACAGCACTATAGAGTGAACACTCTTTCTAAAGAGATCGGCAGTGAGCATCGGGCCTTGTGAACAGCCCACATTCGAGGAAGCTACTTGTATGTGCTTTACAAAAATGTTTTTCTATGGATTGGTAGTACAAAATCATGAATGCATCCTTACATACATTAAGTTCCCCAAGTCTTTGGTAAGTTCTTAACCTTTCCTATATGCACAGTACGTAATTTGTAAAGTGAAAAATTTACTTAGCACACAGCTCCTATTGTATATTTCCAAAGCCATTTGTACTGTAGGAACACAATTGCACCGGGCAAGTACATTTCCCCAAGCGGAGGTCCTGGGGATTAGATTAACCCCATGAGATAAAAAAAAAAAAAAATACGGCATTGAATAGCGCATTTTAGAGTGCAATTGTTTCATAAATATACTGCAAGGCTATACCTGAACTATTCCAGAACCATCATGGTAAGAAAAGTAAATACAATTAAAGAGTTAAGGAATATGAGCCATAACCAAGCACAGTGCAGACTGATTATAGACTGTGTAGAGATGAGCGAGTTGCCATTTTATGGCTTAAGTATGATAGTGTGCCACCTTTAAGAGTCATCATTTCACAATGAAATTGTAATTGTAATAGTATTTATATAGCGCTAACTACCCCTGACGAGGTGTCGAAGCGTTTTCCAGCAAGTAGCACACTACTCTGGAACCCAAGAAGAATTAGTGGTGGATAAATATAGGGAAATATGGGTACAGTATTAGTATTATTATGAGTTAATTTGAGCAGAGGATATGTAAGATTGTTAGTTGGATTTACTAGAGTAATGGAGGGATAGAGGAGGGACGAATCCACAAGTGTTAATTGGGAGTTTACAGTAACAGGATGAGGCTTGGGATGAGTAAAGGAGAGATGGAGGAGGGAAGAGTCTGGGAAAGTGTTAGGGAGATCATAGTAACAGGAGAGGTTTTGAATGAGTCAAAGGTGAGATAAACAAGGGAGAATTTAATAGGGTTGTTAGGGAGATCATGGTAGTAAACTGAGTTTTGGGGTGAGATACATGTGTAAGAGGAGGGAAGAGCTTAGACTGGGTTATTTTGGAGATGAAAGTTGTAGAATGGTTTTGGGATGAGTCACAGTGGGGATGGAGGATAGATTGATAGAGACATGACATAAGGTGATGGGTAGACAAAGTGAAGTTTACAAGAGAGTAAATGTATTTATTATTTAATTTATATATACATTTTTTATCATTGTTTTTATTTTAGTTTTTCTTTTTTTTATTTATTCATCATTATTATTATTTATTTACTTTAATGTAATTATCTATAATTTGAATTGTATTTATAGATTTTATTTAATTTATATAGGGCTAGAGTAATAAATAAATAAACCATGTAAATACATAGCAAGGGAAATTATGTTCAAGGAATATAATAATGGGTATACTATTATGAGAAGAAAAGTAGTATTGTATAAACACACACTTTCAAGATTTGTAATATGTGAAGATAATTAATAAGTGTACTTTTCTAACATTTATTTATCTTCCCTTATTTTTTGAATAGCAAAATGGTTATGATAATAAAACATTTGATCAGTGTGATATAAAAACGAGAGCAGGGATTCATAAGTATCTAATATAACAACTTATCTAGGAGCTATGCAATGACCTATGAACATGTTAAGCAGAGAATAACATACACATATATATGTATATACACACATATATACATAGACACTTGCACCCCCACAAACACACACCCCCACACACACCTATATATATATATATATATATATAAAACCATGAGTAAATATACATTTGTTAAACAGGTTTAAAGAGTATGTGTATAATGTATTGTTATGACATAGTAGTGATACATATTTCCTAAAGAACTATACATATCTAGAATATACACATAATCAGATTAAAAATATTTATCAACACAGGCATATGCACTCTATTGCTGTATGAATATGGTGGTTATGAAGGAAAGAACCAACTCTTGAGTAGTCTTCTGAAGGAAAGATAGTTATCCGTGGATCTTATATTTGGAGGTGATGAATTCCATAGTTTGGCTGCTTGAACGGAGAAGGATGTACCACCTATTGTCTTTTTCTTGTATGGTGGTGTTCTAAGGCGGGGTGCCAATCTTGAACTGAGTTTTTTTGTTGAATGTATTTGGTTTCTGATACAAAGTGGTCCTGTTTCATGAATAGCTTTGTTGGTGATACAAAGCAGCTTGAAAGTGGATCTTCTGGCAACGGGTAGTACTTTCAAGGCAGAGGAGATGTGGGCTTGTGGCTTTACATGTAATAGTAGCCTGCCGGCGGAGTTCTGAATACGTTGTATTATTTCATAATAGATAGAGATGATCCATAGTAGAGGCCATTGGCATAATTCAGTTTGGATAGTACAAGAGAGATAGTAGGCTGCACCTTTTGTGGAAATCGGAGGTGGGGGAATATGCGTTGCACAATCTTCAAGGTGATGAAGCTTTTTCATGCTAATTTGTCCACTTGGGCATGCATGGTTAACTTGGAGCCCATGGTAATTCCAAGGTTTTTAACTTCCTTGGATAGTTGAGGAGGTGGCCCAAGATCGTCAGGGCAGGCACACAGTGGGTCATCCTTTTTCCAGTCACCACATGTGAGAATTTCTGTTTTGAAAGCATTTAGTTTGAGATGGCACCAAGTCATCCATTGATCAACGGCTTTGAGGCAATTGAAGATTTGTGAGTTTTCAATATCTTTGGGAAATTCCAATTTAAGAAGTTTTTGTGTGTCATCTGCATAGTTCTAGCATGTGAGTTGAAAATAATTGATCAATTCTACTAATAATATCAAGGAGATGTTGAAAAGCATAGGTGAGATGGTTTATCCTTGGGGGACCCCTGCTTTTCTGAGGTAGGGTCTGGACGAGAAGTTGGGAGAATAGATGATATTAGTTCAATTTTGAAGGTAGGATGCAATCCAGTTAAGAGCAGTCCTTTCTAAGTCGGCTTCATGGAGTCTTTGAATTAGGGTGTCATAGACAACAGTATCAAAGGCAGCCGAGAGGTCCAAGAGAAGTAGTGCAACAACTCCATTGTGGTCAACTGTGTATTTAAGATCATCCCAGATTGTTATGAGTGCCGATTCAGTTGCTCTTCCTGGTCAGATTCCAGTTTGGTAGTCTGAATGTATGGAATTTTCTTCAATGAATTGTGATCTCTGGGCGAATGCTGCTCTTTCTATCAGTTTGCCCAGGAAGGGTCCATTTATGATTAGTTTGTAGTTGTTGGGGTCCTGCAGGTCTAAGTTTGTTTTCTTTAATAACAGACGTATGTATGTCTTTTTCAGGTCTTCAGGAAAAGTTCCTGTAGCCAAAGAGTTATTGATGATTCTTCTTACAGGTGTGGTAGAAGAAGTAGATAAAAGAATGTTCTTGAAGATGTGTGGTGGACAAGGGTCAGAAGGGCAACCAGAAGGCCTGCTTGCTTTGACTAAATCCATAAATTCACCTTGTAATATTTTTTTGAAGGAGTGTAGAGGCTGGGTTGGTTTATTCTTGGAGGGGATTTTAGGAAAGGGGGTGGTGCTGATGATTTCCTTCTGTTTTAAATAGGAGTCTAATGCGTCTGCCTTTTTTGTGTAATGAGTTTCCAGTTTGTTTGTAAATCCTGGGTAGTGGGATTACTTCCTTCCATGCATTTAGGTTTGGAAATTAATTGAAAATTTTATAAAATTCGTTGGTTGCAGATTTAACATTTAAAATTCAGTCTGAGTAGTACCTTTATTTAGCTTTTTGATTGATGATTTTTATATTCTGTTAAGTTTGTGCACCTCCAGTTTGTCTTGAATGTTGTTTGTTTTGAGTCAGGTCTGCTGCAACCTTCTGATTTATTGCTTTATCTTTTTAAGTTCTGTGTTTCTCCAAGACATTGGTTTTCTTTTGTCCTGTTTAGATTTTCTGAGTGGAATTAGGATATCAAAAGCTTCCTATAGCCACTTCTAAAGTTTTGGAACAGAATTAATTGTATCTAGATCTTAGTCGGATGTTAGTTGTGTTTCTAAGTCTTCAAAATTGAGTTTGTTCCATGTCAATAGATGCATGTATGTAAGTTGCTGTGGGGTGTGTTGATTTGTGGTGTTTTATGTCGGAAAATTATCAAATGGTGGTCTGACCACGTAACAGCATGATGCTATGAACGGTAACTAGTTCAGGCTTTGCAAAAATGACATCTAGGATGTGTCCAGCGATGTGTGTGGGATTGTGTACAATCTGATATAGGTTCAATGCGACTAGACCAGTGGCGATAGCTTTTGGATGGGGCATATTCGGTTTGTCAAACCAAATGGTTAGGTCACCAAGAATGCATTGGTTTGAGTATAATGTTTGAGACTGTATCTAGAAAAGCATCTGGGAATGCTGAGCTGTTAGGTGGAGGTCTGTAAAGGAGGAGAAAATTACAGGATGAAGTTGGAATAGGGTTGCATCTGGTGAGAAGGGCCTCACAACCTTGTATGGAAATGTTGTCTGTTTTACAGATATTTAGTGCTTGTTTGAATATAATAGCTAGTCCACCTCCTCTCTTGCCTAACGGTTCTGTGTGATGGTTTGATAGCCCGGAGGAATGGTTTCATGCAATACTGGGGCCAGGTCATCTCCCAACCATGATTCTGTTATGAATAGTAAGTCAGGTTGTGTATCCGTGAGCAGGTCATATATGTAGTGCTTATTTTTTAGAGTGATTGAGCATTTGTGAGCAGGCAGTTTAGAAAATGTGTGTTAGTGCCAGTGTTGTTTTGATTTGGAGAAGGGTGAGCGGTATATTTTGAGCTTGTAGCAGGTGTGTTGTTAGTTGTGATAACTTTGTGAGGGTCACAATAGTCCTGTTTTTCAATATAGTGTTCATCTTGCAGTAGGCTTAGGAGGCATTCTGTTGGGTCTGTGTGTGTCAGTGGTGGGATGGTGGCTGAGAGAGGCATGAAGAGTGTATTTGTTTTGTAGAGTAGCCTTATTATGTATGGGTTAGGGGTTGGGGTGGTGGAGGAGCATTTGGATCATAATGTAAGGCTCTGAATTGTGCAATGGATGAGAGGCAGGTGAATGAATGTTGCTGTGATGGGGTGCTTGTGTTAGATGCTTGTGAAGAGTGAGAATGTAGGAGTAAAGATTGGTCAGGATTTGTATTCTTTGTGTAGTCATGAGGGTGGGAGTGGGTGTGCCAGAAAGTATAATGAAAGTTCGTGTTATTTTGATGTGTTGATGTGTGTGGTCTGTTTTGCTTTTGTGGAATAGTGAGAGGACATATTGTTGTAGTGGTTTTCTGCGAAGGATTTGTTTGTGAGTCTGTGCTGGTGAGTGGTATTAGAGTATTACAGGGGGTGTTGATGTGTTTTGGAGACAAGTGTATGAGGTGTGTAATAGGGGATGGATGTGTGTCAGGGGCGTTTGTGTTAGTTATGATGACTGGAAGAGGTAATATGTGTGGTGGAGTGGAGTGTGAGGGTTGTATGGTTTTGTGTAATTGATGAAGAGAGGGGAAGGGTACTTGCAGATGGCATGTTGGCAGGCTGGGTTTAGGTATTGTTATGATAAAAGGGGGTCTGGCAGGAGCAAATAGAGGATAGCACTGTTGGTTTTGGAACAGAGAGTAGGTATCTGGATGGCTGAAAGTAATGTGTATCGTGGTTTTTGTTGTGTGGGCGATGGCAGGTTGTGTTAGTAGGAATGGACACAGTAGTGTTTACTGTGAGAATAAAGGTGTTTTACTGTTGTAGGTGTGGTGGAGATGTGTATACGTGTGATATATGTGGTTTTTATGTTGGTTGATGAGACATTGCAATCTGTATGAGGTCAGTTTGTGATGTATGAGTTGGATGTCTTTGTTGATAATGTGTTTGCATGTGGATAGAGAAGTAAGTTCCTTTATGGTAAATGGAAAATTGGGCAACATTTTTGGCCCTAGGCCCAACCCGGCCCGAGCAGGCCCAAACAGGCAAATGCCCTTGTCCTCTCCGCCCTCAGCCTCGACGCCCCTGCTGAGACACCCTGATCCCTCAGCCTAAATAGCCCTATCGGCCAATAGATACCTAGTCCTAACCAATCAGATTTGTAGCCCTAAAAACCATAAAAGCCCTATTCACCAATCAGACCCCTAATCTAGACAACGATTCACAGCTTGTGAGGGGTGGGTGTGTGATCTGGGCTACAGAGAACACGGACGCGGATTTACAAACCCTTGATAGGGATTTACGTGATTTATTTAAGTTATAGGAGTGGTGGAACAATTAATGTCTTTTGGTAGTTCTTCTTTTCCCTCCTCTTGCTTCTCTTCCTGCGTTTTCTTTGGGCCGCTACGGTCTTTAATGTTTTCCTTTTGTTTTTCTTTTTCAGGTGGCGAACTCCCGGTGTCCTCCTCTTGGGATCGTGATTTCCTCGGGAGAACAAAAGAGGATAAAGCAGGTAAGTGGGACGATATTTTCTTATCTCCTAATTGTGGGGGTTTTGTGCGGGGAGGGGAGAAGATGTGAGGGGATTTGGAAGTGACGGGTGGTGTTTCAATTTTTAGTAAGGAGGCTAGGAGGTTGCTCTGAACTCTCTTCTAGGTTAAGGGTCAGGTGGTAGGGTGCCCTGGGAGTTTCCCCAGTCCTTGTCCCCCCTTCTTCCACCCCTCTCTTCCCTCCCCTCTCTGCCTCCCCTTCTCTTCCCCTTATTGTGATTGCCCTTGAAGAGGGCACGTACCTTGTGCAGCCACGACCCTCCTGGGCCGTGGCAGGCTGTCTCGTCTCCTCCCGGTCGTGCAGATCCGGCCGTCTCCTTGTGTTCGGGGTCTGTCCTCGTCTTCTGCTCTTCTTGCGCTCCAGGTCCGTGGCGTTTCCTCCGCTCCAATTCCTCCTTCTCCTTCCCTCCTCCGATCGCGGCGTCTCCTTCATTTAAAGTGCCGGCAACCCGGAAGTCCGGGGCCGATTGCCGTCTCCGCCCCCACGCGTCTCCTTGACGACGTGGACGGAAGTCGGGGAAGGCGTCGGATGAACGCCAATGTTCCGATTCTGTAGGCGAGGCGAGCGACGCCCGCCTACACACCCCTTCCCATGAACGGGACTGGTAGAGTACCGAGGAGTCCGGGCAGCGGGAGAGAAAGTCAGCGGGACATTGACGTGTCCCAAGAATGTGACGGACCTGAAAGGTAAAGGGTTGCAATTCAAGGAACCAGCGCAACACTCGGGAATTGGTATCCTTATGGGAAGACAACCATGTCAAAGGTGCATGATCAGTGTAAAGGATGAAAGGACGACCCAGGAGATAGTATTGTAAACACTCTATTGCCCACTTTATGGCCAGACATTCCTTCTCGATGGTAGGATAGTTTGTTTCCCTAGGCAACAACTTCCTACTGATATATACGATTGGGTGATCATGTCCCTGATCGTCCGGCTGTGCCAATACGGCCCCCAACCCGACATTGGAAGCGTCGGTAAAAAGATGGAAAGGTCTGGAAAAATCGGGACATCGTAACACGGGTTCGGTAGAGAGGGCTTCCTTGAGCCAGTGAAATCCCTGTTGTTGAGAGGGAGAAAAAGGAGGAAGGGCATTCGGGTATTGCTTCTTTAATAGGTCAGTAAGGGGGGTCGTAATTGTCGAGTACTGTGGTATGAACCGTCGGTAGTACCCTACCAACCCCAGGAATGAGCGGAGTTCCTTCTTAGTTTTGGGAAGTGGTATCTGTCTAATGGTGGCTACCTTATCTTTTTGTGGACTCAATACTCCTTTACCGATGACATAACCAAGATAGGCAATCTGGGTCTGACCTAGGACACATTCTTTTGGGTTGGCGGTAAGGCCTGCGGCTGCCAGCGCTGAGAATACTTTCCCTAGATGGAGGAGATGGTCGGGCCAGGTAGAGCTAAAAATGACAATGTCATCGAGGTAGGCAGCCGTAAAATCATGGAAGGGTCTCAATAGTCGATCCATCAAGCGTTGGAACGTAGCCGGGGCACCATGGAGGCCGAATGGGAGGACGGTAAATTGGTACAACCCCGAAGGGGAAACGAATGCTGTCTTCTCTTTGTCTGAGGGGGCTAAGGGAATCTGCCAGTACCCCTTCGTCAGATCAATAGTGGACATAAAACGGGCCTGCCCGATTTTTTCTAAAACTTAATCCATCCGGGGAATGGGGTAGGTATCGAAAAGTGATACCTCATTAAGTTTCCGAAAATCAATGCAGAAGCGGACCGAACCGTCCGGTTTCGGCACTAAGACTATAGGAGAGCACCATGGGCTGGTGGACGTCTCAATAACCCCAAGAGACAAAATTTGGGTTATTTCTTCCTCTATAAGGATTTTTCTCGCTTTGGGGATTCGATAAGGATGTAGGCGTACAATTTTGCCCTCAGGGGTTCGAATATGATGCTGAACCAACAAAGTTTTCCCCGGCAGTTCAGAGAAGAAGCAGGCATGACTGTGGACTAGTTCCATTATTTGCCTTGTCTCCATCTCAGAAAGGGACTCATTGATTTTGGGGAGTTTTTGTGGGACTAGTTGGGAGGTGGGGTAATCAGGTACCCCCTTGCAAGTGCATTGTTGCCATTTTCCGGGTCCTTCCATTTCTTTAACAGATTGATGTGATAAATTTGGGTTCGTCTTGGGTGGTCATTTAGTTCCACCAAATAGGTAACCGGGGTGACTGCTTTTATTATCCGATACGGCCCTTGCCATTTGGCTATTAGTTTATGTTCAGAGGTGGGTCGTAGGATCAACACCTTATCGTTGGGTTGTAGTACCTGTAGTTTGGTACCCTGATCATAGTAAGTTTTTTGATTATCTCGGGCTTCTTCTAAGTGGCGTCTTACATCTTCCTATACTGTCTGAAGATGGGATTTTAATTTGTGAATATAGTCTAAGATGGGTCGCTCCTCGTTATTCTCCTCTTCCCACAATTCCGCCGCCATATCTAGTAAATTGCAAGGTTGTCTCCCAAATACAAGTTCAAACGGGCTATGCCCGGTAGAGGATTGTTCGTGTGTCCTTATTGCATACAACACTAGGGGAAGTTTTTGATCCCAGTCTTTTCCCGTCTCGCTCACTATTTTCATTAAAAGGGTTTTGATTGTGCGATTATATCGTTCCATTAAACCATCCGTTTGTGGGTGATATACTGATGTCTTTATCTGTAGAACACCTAGGGACTTACATATCTGTTTCATAAGTCCAGATACGAACGGAGTTCCCTGGTCAGTAAGAAGTTCTTCAGGGAAACCCACTCGGGAAAAATATGTTATCATGGCTTGTGCAACTGCCTTCGTGGTGATACTGGTAAGTGGAATTGCTTCGGGATACCTGCTTGCATAATCGACCAGGACGAGAATGTGGGTGTGTCCTTTACTGGACGGCAGAAGGGGACCAACTAGGTCCATACCAACTCGTTTAAATGGGGTATCGATAATCGGTAATGGTCGTAATGGGGCTCTCCTAATGGCTCCCGGTTCTACCAGTTGACATTTTGGGCATTGGGCACAATATCGTCGGATATGTGCATATACTGCGGGCCAGTAAAACCATCTCAGCAAATATTCCTCAGTTTTCTCCCGGCCACAATGACCTCCCCCGGCTGGTTATGGGCTAGGAAGAGTACCTGTGTCCTGTACGATTCGGGAACTACGAGCTGTCTCTTTTCCCCATTGGCGCTGGTGGTTACTCTATACAGCAAGTCTTTGTGTACCAAGAAGTAGGGACCTACCTCTCCAGTAGAGGCTGTTTTGGCATTCTTCCAGGCATTCCCCAGGGTGGGATCTTCGTGCTGACTCATTCTAAAAGATATGGGGGCAGTGTCTATGTGGGCAACTAATCTTTCCTCTTCCTTCCGGACTTGTTCAGTTGTAAATCTATGTTTCTCTGCTCTCTTCTCTTTTCGGGTTAACTTTTTCCTTGTGGGGGAGCTACATATAGAGTCTTCCCAGAAAGGGGCAGTCCCCCACCACTCATCTACCGGATTATTCTTTCGTGTTTGATCTAGGATCTCATGGAACCTCTGATAGTCAGTCCCAATGACGCACTCTTCTATTAAGTTATCCATGAGTCCTACGGGAAGAAGGTCAAGGTGTGTGTTCTATTCTACTTCTACTGTTAAAAGGGGATACTGCGCGCGGTCTCCATGAATACAACATATTGTTACCCATTGATCGTCAGTCGTTTGTACAGGGTGGATTATACTACGACGGATTACCGACTGACTACATCCGGAGTCAATCAAGGCCATGACCGGCAAACCATTTATCCGAAGGGGGTGTTTAAAAGACACATCACTCTTCCCCAGGCATAGGACTCTTCCTCGAGTAACACCTATTTCCATCGGCTCTATACCCTCATGTTTTTTCGGACATCCACGGGCGATATGACCCCACTCCCCACAACTGAAACACTGGGGTTGTTGCATGGGACTTCTCTCGGTGCTCCGTGAGGGTCCTGGTTCTTCCATTGTACGTCGGGTAGGGAAATGAGGAGGAGTTATAGGCGGTTTACCCACCGGCCGGATTGATTGATGTTTCACGTCTCCTGACCTGTGATAGGCGCATGCCAGGTCGACGGCTGTCTCGGTATCTATTTTAGGGTGCTGCCTTATCCAGTTTCGGGTGCTGGACGGTAGGGAATCCAGATATTGTTATAGGATAATGACTTTGATAACGTCCTCTCGGTCTGTCCCTAGCGGTCCCAGCCATTTTAGTCCCAGGTCCTTCACCCTGTAATAATAGGTCCGTGGGTCTTCGTTGGGTCCCCATTTGACCTTTCGGAATTTTGCCCTGTAATACTCAGTGTCATGTCCCACACGCTCTAAAACACTTTTCTTTATCTCTGAATATGGGGTGGTGCCACCCGGATTGGCAGCCTGATAAGCCGATTGAAGAGTGCCCGTTAGGAGGGGAGCTATGTATTGGCCCCACCTTTCTTTAGGCCATTGAGCTGAGGAGGCGACCCTTTCAAAGTTCGTGAAAAATAAATCGGGATCTTCCCCCTCCTGATACTTTTGCAATACCGAACTAGGCACATTGGGATGCACTTTGCTGGCAGCGATAGTGTCGGTCAGTTTTTTTAAAGCATTCTCATGGACCAGTTGATTACTGGCCATGATAGTTGCTTGGCTTTTTAGAGCGGATTGCAGGGCCTCTCTGTCCTCCTTGGCCTCCCTTTGTTGCGCTTCCCAGACTAATTGGAGGTGGCGTTGACCTTCCGCAAGTTGTTTGATCATGTCCTCGAGACTGGGTTTTACCTCCATTGTACTACGGTCTCTGTATGCCCGTCGGAAACCCAATATCCCACTTCTGACACCACTGTGAGGGGTGGGTGTGTGATCTGGGCTACAGAGAACACGGACGCGGATTTACAAACCCTTGATAGGGATTTACGTGATTTATTTAAGTTATAGGAGTGGTGGAACAATTAATGTCTTTTGGTAGTTCTTCTTTTCCCTCCTCTTGCTTCTCTTCCTGCGTTTTCTTTGGGCCGCTACGGTCTTTAATGTTTTCCTTTTGTTTTTCTTTTTCAGGTGGCGAACTCCCGGTGTCCTCCTCTTGGGATCGTGATTTCCTCAGGAGAACAAAAGAGAATAAAGCAGGTAAGTGGGACGACATTTTCTTATCTCCTAATTGTGGGGGATTTGTGCGGGGAGGGGAGAAGATGTGAGGGGATTAGGAAGTGACGGGTGGTGTTTCAATTTTTAGTAAGGAGGCTAGGAGGTTGCTCTGAACTCTCTTCTAGGTTAAGGGTCAGGTGGTAGGGTGCCCTGGGAGTTTCCCCAGTCCTTGTCCCCCCTTCTTCCACCCCTCTCTTCTCTCCCCTCTCTGCCTCCCCTCCTCTCCCCCTTATTGTGATTGCCCTTGAAGAGAGCACGTACCTTGTGCAGCCACGACCCTCCTGGGCCGTGGCAGGCTGTCTCGTCTCCTCCCGGTCGTGCAGATCCAGCCGTCTCCTTGTGTTCGGGGTCTGTCCTCATCTTCTGCTCTTCTTGCGCTCCAGGTCCGTGGCGTTTCCTCCGCTCCGATTCCTCCTTCTCCTTCCCTCCACCGATGGCGGCGTCTCCTTCATTTAAAGTGCCGGCAACCCGGAAGTCCGGGGACGACGTGGGCGGAAGTCGGGAAAGGCGTCGGATGAACGCCAATGTTCCGATTCTGTAGGCGAGGCGAGCGACGCCCGCCTACACAGCCCCAACCCTAAAACCAGGAATCAGTAAGAATCTCAACCATAGCACCAATCACAAACCCAACCCTACAACAAGGAACCAATAAAAATTCAACCCTAGCACCAATCACAACCCCAACCCTAAAAACAAGAAACAAATAACAATCTCAACCCTAGCACCAATCACAACCCCAACCCTAAAACCAGGAACCAATAAGAATCTCAAGCCTAGCACCAATCACAACCCCAACCCTAAAACCAGGAACCAATAAGAAACTCAACCCAAGCACCAATCACAGCCCCAACCCTAAAACCAGAAACCAATAAGAAACTCAACCCTAGTACCAATCGCAATCCCAACCCTCAAACCAGAAACCAATAAGAATCTCAAACCTAGTACCAATCATGCACACAACCCTAATCCTTACACTAATAGAAATACCAATCCCAACAACCTATCACAACACCATTTGCAACAACCAATAGAAACTTATATGAGGGCCAATTTAACTGAAGCCCAAGCCCCTGTGGGAAGGGAGGAGGGAGCTGCTGCTCTACTCAGAATCTCCTTGGATACAGACATGCTAAATTCTCACTTCCAAGGTAGCAGAGTCTACTTTCCAGGAAAGGGAGAGATTGAAAAAACATTGAAATACTTGGATGGCCTTTTTTAAGGCAAAAACATGTGATGCAGACAGTTTCTGAATGCAGTTTAAATCACAGAAACAGAGTAAGCAGTCTCCTAAAGAAACTCTGGTTAGCCACCGAGACGTATGTAGCCTTTTTACTTTAAAAAGAAAGGGGGGGCTTGGTGCAGTTTTTTGCAACAAACTAGGAGGGAAATTTCAAACATTCATGGCTAAAAAACAGCACTTTAAAAAGGCCAAGCTGCCTGAAACACAGAGAGCCTACAGTAAATAGGCATGGGTAGCAGTACAAAACACTTTTAAACAAATAATAAGATTTCACAGAAAAGTCTGGGGCTCCTTACTCAGGTCTCCTATGATTCCTTAATCACTGGGGTATATTAGGGTGCAGAGAAAAAGCTGGGCTTACAAAATGAAAATGTCTGTCTTGGGGTTCCATCCACAAACTTAAAGGGCTAGGGCAGGTGTGAGAGGAGTACTCAGGTTGCCTGGGACTCAGAGCCAATCATGTGGGAAGGAAGGAGGGAGCTGCTGCCCTATTCAGAATCTCCTTTGATACAGACAGGCTGAATCCACATTTCCAAGCTAGCAGAGTCTACTTTCCAGGTAACGGGGAGATTGTAAAAAACACTGAAATACTTCTTGTTGTGCACTCTGAAATTTTGCTTTTTCAAGCAAAAACAAGTGATACAGACAGTTTTGAAACATAAATAAATCACAGAAACAGAGTAAGCAGTCTCCTAAACACACTCTGGTTAGCCACTGAGGAGTATGTAGCCTTTGTACTTAAAAAAGAAAGGGGGGCTTTATGCAGTCTGTTGTCACAAACCAGGAGATAAAGTTCAAACAGTCACGGCAAAAAAACAGCACTTTAAAAAGGCCAAGCTGCCTGAAACACAGAGAGCCTCCAGTAAATAGGCACAGATAGCAGTAGAAAACACTTTTAAACAAATAATAAGATTTCCCAGAAAAGTCTGGGGCTCCTTACCTAGGTCTCCTAGGAATCGTTGATCACTGAGCTGTGTTAGGGTGCAGGGAAAGAGCTGGGCTCACAATATGGAAGTGGGTGTCTTAGGGTTTTGTCGCAGGTCGAACAGTATGAAGACCACTGAGGCGTTAGTTAGTTAGGGGTAAGTGGTTTATTTTTAAGTATACGGAAAGAATAATATGTTTAATAAAGTCCCAAGTGTTATCGTCTTCCTTAGTCTCTGTGTTCTTCTTTTCGTATCCTTTTCCCAGGACAGTGATTGTATGTTCTGTGTTTCTTCTTTCACAGGTGACCCAGCTGTCTAGCTCGCTCGTCGTAGTCCAGGGTGGTGCCGGAAATAGAAGGGAAAACGCTAAGGTAAGTATTGTATTTTTAATTAGGGTTCTTCCCTTTCTTTTAGCTCTGGACTGGGAGGTGGTACACACAAAAGGAGGGGGTTGGTGCCAGTGAGGAGTGTGCAGGGAACTAGTGTGCACACACCTAATCTTAGTGTGGGAATACGTGACACTAGTGAGTTTATTTACAGTGCCCTCCCTTCTACCTCCCTGTCCAACCCTCCTTTATGACCCCTCCCCAGTCCCTTACCTTCAATTTCCCTTTTTCTTGTCCAAAAGGACCGTACCTTGTTAAGCCACGACCCTCCAGGGCCGTGGCTGGCTTGGTAGTGTTCCTCCTGCTGGTCTCCTGGTTCCTGGTTCTGGAGCTCTTCTTCTCTCTCTCCTTCCTCCAGTCCCTCGTCTGTTTCTTTCCTGGGCCTTTTCTCCTCTCCGCTCTGTCCTTGCCTCGTGTCCTCCGTATTCCGTCCTCTCTTCTCGGTTTCTCCACTCTCCGCGTTCCTCTCTCCCCTCCGTCTCAGCGCGATCTCCTTTTGTCCCCCTGTAGCCCGGGAAACGCATGTCGTTTCCTGGGTAACGCCGTCCTGGCTTCCGCTCCCGAGCTGCGTCTCCCCGGCAACGGGAAGACGCGGAAATGACGTATCGGCCTCGGCCGATACGTCATCTGCCTCGTTCGTAGCCGGGATCGCCCGGCTACATCCCTCTCCCCATGAAAGGTGCTGCTCGAGGACCGTAGCAGCGTCAGGGAAACGAGATAAATAGTCAGCCGGGGCCTGTTGGTGACCTGGTATGTGACGGACCTGAAAGGAAAATGGTTGCAGTTCAAGGAACCATCGTAATATCCGAGAATTGGTATCCTTATGGGCAGACAACCATGTGAGGGGAGCATGATCCGTAAAAAGTATGAAGGGCCGACCTAGAAGGTAATATTGCAACGTATCAACGGCCCATTTGATAGCCAGACATTCCTTCTCAATGGACGGGTAGTGTTGTTCCCGGGGAAACAGCTTCCTACTGACGTATACTACGGGATGCTCCCTACCTTCCTCGTCAGGTTGGGCCAATACTCCCCCTAAACCCACATCTGAAGCATCAGTATAGAGATGGAAAGGTTTCGGGAAATCCGGGCATCGTAGTATCGGGTCTTTGGTTAGGAAGGATTTTAGTTGTTCAACGCTGGTTTTCTGTTACTCTGAAAAGGGTGCTAGCCTATTAGGATGGGATTTAGACAGAAGGTCCGTGAGAGGGGCGGCCAATGTAGAATAATCAGGTATGAATCTTCTATAATAGCCCATTAACCCTAAAAACAATCGCAACTCTTTCTTTGTTGCCGGTTTAGGTGTGTTTAGTATGGCCTCTATTTTTTTTGATTGAGGTTTTAGGTTCCCTTGACTAATTTTGTAGCCTAAGTATGATATGTCGGGTGTACCTATGATGCACTTTTTAGGATTGGCAGTCAATCCTGCGGTGACAAGAGTGTGGAAAATTTGGTATAAATGGCTTAGATGATCATTCCACGTTTCACTGAAGATTACTACATCGTCTACGTAGGCTGCTGCAAAAGACTGGAAGGGATTTAAAAGTTTATCCATTAACCTCTGGAATGTAGCTGGGGCTCCATGGAGACCAAAGGGTAGTACAGTAAACTGATACAGACCGGATGGGGTGGCGAACGCTGTTTTCTCTTTATCCTCTGAGGCTAAGGGAATCTGCCAATATCCTTTTGTCAAATCTAAGGTAGTCATATATTTGGCCTTTCCTAGTTTCTCTAATACGTCATCAACTCTGGGTATGGGATATGTGTCAAACTTGGAGTTTTCGTTAAGCTTCCTGAAATCAATACAGAATCTAATAGTACCATCGGGTTTTGGTACTAACACAACCGGAGAGCACCAGGGACTATTTGTTGGTTCAATTACCCCTTGTTCTAACATTTTCTGTATTTCAGCCTCCATAATCTGCTTCCTCGCCTCAGGAATACGGTATGGCCACAACCTCACAATTTTCCCTGGTATGGTTCTTATTTTATGGGTTCTCAAAGTGGTTTTACCTGGTAATGCTGTAAAGAAATCCCGGAAGTGTTCTATTAACCTGTATACTTGTTCTTTTTCTGCTTGTGTTAAGGTTTCATTCACTGGGGGTAGATCTTTCCCGTTACTGTGTTCGGTTGGACAGAACTCAATGCTTGACTTATTATTTGTACATAGGAATCCCGTCAACACGCTCGCAGGGTTTGAGAGGTCTGGTTCCTCCCATTTTTTAAGGAGATTTATGTGATAAATCTGTGATTTTTGGGGAGTATTCGATAATTCAACCAGGTAGGTGACCGGAGAGACTGCTCTTATTATCTTATAGGGGCCCTGCCATTTGGCAATTAGTTTTTGTTCTGAGGTGGGACGCATAATTAAAACCTGATCTCCTGGTTGTAAAACCCGTAACTTGCTCCCTCGGTCACAATACTGTTTTTGAATATTTTGAGCTTGTTCCATATTCACTTTGACTGTGTCCCATAGACTCTGTAGCTGTGACCTTAAATTGTGGGCATATTCTAGAAGAGGCTTTCCCCCTTCTTCTGCCTCTTCCTCCCATGTTTTGATGGCCATGTCAAGAAGAGATCTTGGCTGTCTTCCGAACACCAGCTCGAAGGGGCTGTGTCCTGTGGAGGACTGTTCATGTGTTCGAATAGCGTATAATACTAAGGGTAATTTTTGATCCCAGTCTCTCCCTGACTCTTCAATCACTTTTTTCAATAAGGTTTTTATGGTTCGGTTATATCGTTCCACTAGTCCATCCGTCTGTGGATGATATACCGAGGTACGGATTTGGGAGATACCTAAGGTTTTACATACTTGCTTCATAAGAGTGGATACAAAAGGAGTCCCCTGGTCCGTGAGTATTTCATGAGGGAATCCTACTCGGGAAAAAATGTTTATCATGGCCTGGGCCACTGTCTTAGTTGTCATACTTTTCAAGGGAACAGCCTCGGGGTATCTTGTGGCATAGTCAACCATGACTAGGATATACGTATAACCCTTTGAGGATGGTACTACAGGTCCTATTAGGTCCATTCCTATCCTACTGAAAGGGATATCTATAATAGGTAGGGGCATCAGAGGTGCTTTCTTAGGTCTGCCGGGTTCAGTGAGTTGGCATCTGGGGCATTGGGAACAATATTTACGTATGTGGGCAAATACTCCCGGCCAATAGAACTGTCTAAGAAGGTATTCTTCTGTTTTTTCCCTCCCATAGTGACCTCCCCCAGGTTGACAATGTGCCATCGTTAGGACCTGATTTCTATAATGCTCGGGTACCACTAACTGTTGTTTACGTTCTCCGGTACCGGTAGTGGTTATACGATATAGGAGGTTTTTCTTAATGAGGAAGTAGGGACCCACCTCTTCAGTTTCTTCTTCCCTGGCCGACTTCCAGGCGTGGGCGAGAGAAGGATCTACTCTTTGTTGATGGGGAAAACTGACAGGGGCTTCATGTGTCTCTGCTATAATGCCTGTGTTTGGTCTTGATCTCTCCTTTCCTAAGTAATTCAATTTTTCTATTCTTTTCTCTCGGCGTGATAACTTTCTCCGGATTGTGGGGCTTTCTATACTGATATCGGAAAAAGGAGCGTCTCTCCACCAATCCTGTGTCAGTTTGGGTTGTCGAACGAGGTCCAGAATTTCATGGAAATGTTCATAATCAGTTCCAATGATACACTCTTCAATCAGATTGGACATTACCCCCATCGGTAAGGTATCCCGGTGTTTTCCCCATTCTACTGTGAGGTCATATAAAGGGTATTGTTCTTTATCTCCGTGTATGCAACATATATTCACCCATTGTTCTGTTCTTTCATCTACTATGGGGACTATGTCTTTTCTCACCACCGACTGGCTACACCCTGAATCAATAAGGGCCCATATGGTGGTCCCATTGACTTTCAGAAGTTGTTTAAACTTTTGGTTACCTCTTCCGGTACACAGTACCCGTCGCCTAGTAACTCCGATTTCCATGGGCTCACTACTGTCCTGTTTTCTGGGGCAGATGCGGGCAATGTGGCCCCATTCCCCACAGCTGTAACATTGGGGTCCTGCTACCGGTGGAGGATTAGGAAATCGGTGAGGTGCTGGTTCCTCCGAAAAGGCTCTTGTCGTCATTTTAGGAGTGGAAGGCCCTGGTTTTAAGGTGGTTCGAGTGGATATATTTCTTACATCAGTGGAGCGATGATAAGCACATGCTAGATCAATTGCCATGTCCGTCGTCACCTTTGGATGTTGGCGTATCCAGTGCTTAGTGGTGGTAGGCAGGGACTCTAAATATTGTTCAAGGACAATTGTTTGGATTACTTCCTCCCTACTATTTCCGGAAGAACCCAACCATTTTAATGCCAAATCCTTTACCCGATAATAAAAGGTTCGGGGATCTTCATTCGGTCCCCATTTGATTTTTCTAAATTTAACCCTATAGTATTCTGTGTCATGGCCCACACGTTCTAAGATACTAGTCTTTATTTCTTGGTACGGCGTGGTTCCACCCGGGTTTGCTGCTTGATATGCTGCTTGTAAGATCCCTGTAAGTAAGGGGGCGACATACTGACCCCATCTATCCTCAGGCCATTGGGCGGATGAAGCCACTCTCTCAAAATTAGTAAAAAAGGCTTCGGGGTCTTCTCCGTCTTGATATTTCTGTAACACAGAACTTGGGACATTGGGATGTACTTTACTACTAGCAATGGTCTCAGTCAATTCTTTCATGGCCGTCTCATGGACCAGTTGATTATTCGCAAGAATGGTCGCCTGACTTTTCAAAGCTGACTGTAATGCTTCTCTGTCCTCTTTGGCCTCTCGATGGTGGGCCTCCCACACCAGTTGAAGATGACGTTGGCCCTCGGCCAATTGCTTTATCATATCCTCTAATGAGGGTTGGTCACTCATGGTTATACTGTTCGATTACTGCGGGGAGGCTACGCAGGTAGAAATCCCACTTCTGACACCACTGTCGCAGGTCGAACAGTATGAAGACCACTGAGGCGTTAGTTAGTTAGGGGTAAGTGGTTTATTTTTAAGTATACGGAAAGAATAATATGTTTAATAAAGTCCCAAGTGTTATCGTCTTCCTTAGTCTCTGTGTTCTTCTTTTCGTATCCTTTTCCCAGGACAGTGATTGTATGTTCTGTGTTTCTTCTTTCACAGGTGACCCAGCTGTCTAGCTCGCTTGTCGTAGTCCAGGGTGGTGCCGGAAATAGAAGGGAAAACGCTAAGGTAAGTATTGTATTTTTAATTAGGGTTCTTCCCTTTCTTTTAGCTCTGGACTGGGAGGTGGTACACACAAAAGGAGGGGGTTGGTGCCAGTGAGGAGTGTGCAGGGAACTAGTGTGCACACACCTAATCTTAGTGTGGGAATACGTGACACTAGTGAGTTTATTTACAGTGCCCTCCCTTCTACCTCCCTGTCCAACCCTCCTTTATGACCCCTCCCCAGTCCCTTCCCTTCAATTTCCTTTTTTCTTGTCCAAAAGGACCGTACCTTGTTAAGCCACGACCCTCCAGGGCCGTGGCTGGCTTGGTAGTGTTCCTCCTGCTGGTCTCCTGGTTCCTGGTTCTGGAGCTCGTCTTCTCTCTCTCCTTCCTCCAGTCCCTCGTCTGTTTCTTTCCTGGGCCTTTTCTCCTCTCCGCTCTGTCCTTGCCTCGTGTCCTCCGTATTCCATCCTCTCTTCTCGGTTTCTCCACTCTCCGCGTTCCTCTCTCCCCTCCGTCTCAGCGCGATCTCCTTTTGTCCCCCTGTAGCCCGGGAAACGCACGTCGTTTCCCGGGTAACGCCGTCCTGGCTTCCGCTCCCGAGCTGCGTCTCCCCGGCAACGGGAAGACGCGGAAATGACGTATCGGCCTCGGCCGATACGTCATCTGCCTCGTTCGTAGCCGGGATCGCCCGGCTACAGGTTTCCTCCCAAACTTAAAGGGCCTGGTCAGGTGTGAGAGGAAGGCTCAGGTTGCCTGGAATTCAGAGAGCCAATCAGTAAGTCCGAGCCCCTTTGGGAAGGGAGTAGGGAGCTGCTGCTCTATTCAGAATCTCCTTGGCTACAGGCAGGCTGAATACACATTTCCAAGCTAGCAGAGTCTACTTTCCAGGTCATGGAGAGATTGTAAAAAACAATTGGCCAACAATTAAGCCCAACAAGAATGAAAGTGTGCAGTCGTCTCATTCCTAACTTACTGCGAAAAGCATTGCGACTGATAATACTTCTGCCACTAAACCACAAACCTCACCTCAAACGGTCCTTTTATTAAAGTACCGACTTCGGAACACTTCTCTGGCAACATACCACAACCCTCAAATGCTTCTGCCCTCTAACATACCCACTCACAGACCTACTCAGACCCTTGTGTACCACTCACAGTCCCAGTCAGACCATCACACACCCACTCACAGTCCAACTCAGACACTCACGCACCCACTCACAGCCCACTCAAACTCTCATACACCCACTCACTGACCCACTGGGAACCTCATGCACTCAATCAAAGACCTGCACACACACTGCCGCACCCACTAAAACACTGATGTATGTACTCACACCCTGACAGACACGCTCACAACCGTTCTTACCCTCAGATACATCCTCTCACACCTATTCTCACACCCAGAGAGATGGTGGCCAGCTCCCGCCATGCACAGCCAAAGGACCGTGTGCAGTGTGGGGTTGGGTGGTTAGGGGGTGGGCACAGGGTCTGGCTGCAGGCCAGGTCTTGTGGGCAACCTCCACTGTGCACAGGCGAAGGCCATGTATGGTGCAATGTTGGGTGCTTATAGTGGGTTGGCATCAGGGCCTAGCCACAGGTCAGTCTCTGTCGCCAACTGCCGCTGTGCACAGCCCAAGGCCATGCGTGGCGGTGGGTGGAATAACGTATAGCAATAAAACCTACTATATTCTTAAAAAAACATAGAAATTCACTGAAAACAACAAAGGTTACAGGGACGTTATAGTTAGGCACACATTATTTTAAAAAAACTGTTACAGTTAGAGTTATCTCAAATAACTATAATGCGTGCCCTATGGTAACTATAACTCATGCCCCCGCAATTCACTGCTAATTACCCCAGAAATTATGGCACTCATGACGTCTTTGTTAACATCATTGATAATCTCAATGTAATAATTGCAGTGACATTTTTGATGAAAAAAACATGTGCATGGCAAGGGTACAAGTTATAGTTACCTTAGGGCACAAGATGACCCCAGTAGGCCACCATAATTGTGATGGCCACCAGTGATTACCATTTGCAGCCTACCTCATGAATATTAATGACATGAGGCAGGTTGGTCTATGAATAGGATTTTTGTGAACTGACCTGTTAGTAAATTGGCTCGTTTTCACTGTTGTCTGTTTTTTGCACCTAGGTTGTTCTGTGTGTTGATAGAGATCAAATGGTTAGTGCCATGAAGCACAGTCAGTCATGGCTTTTTTCTGTGGCTTGTTAGTTGCTGCCAGGCTGAACCACCTCATGAAGTCAGTGAGTGCCCAAGCAGGAAGTTACGTGTCTGGAGTGCTTGTGGTGCTGCCAGGCCAATAGAGACAATGACTATCAGTTGCTGTTCAGATGGAGGTCCCTACCTACCACATAAAAGAGTTTCTTAGATTGTGGAGACTTTGCTTTATGGTGACCTGGTAGTGCCGTTTGTCAGCTCATCACGCTAGCCACACTCCTTATACAACAGAGATCAATCTTAGTAATGAAGCATATCCTCCTCTCTTCCCTAGTTATTTCCTCACAACTGTGTTCGCATGCATCAAATGTAGAAACAATTTTAATGGAGGAGCTACCAGTACATAATTGCTGTCTAATTAGAGTTCAGTCTTAGACTATGCACTGAACCCTTTCATAACCAACACCCAACGTAAGGTTTGGGACTGACCAACCATGATGTATCATTGCCCTGTCAGGGATGAATCTTTGCATTACAATGAGGTGAGGATAGAGGAATACATGTAACACAATATGTTTTGTTTACTCAGCTAGGACAGCATAGCAATCTTTAATCCTCCAAGGCTACTTTACAACAGTGTGTGTTTATGTGTCTCCTACAGCACTACATAGCTGCCACATTTTCAATGTGATTCTGGGTGCCATTTTCAAATTTTCCTTATCCCTATGTGTGTAACTGCTTACATTTCACACTTTGAGAATTAGTACCGCTGTGAGAGATTGTGAAGATGTGCATCATGTGAGTTCTCTGTGTTTTTTAAAGGGAAGAAAAATATGTCCTCTATAACAGAAGTACATATCTAGGCAGCCTCTTTTAACTTTAACTGCAAGCATGTTTCTCCTGCCACTCTGACACCACAAACTTTTGTTTCCTTGCAGCCAGAAGCCCCGCACTAAGAGTCAGAACTTTCAGTAGCCAGGAATACACCATGGACTGCAAAAGGCTAATGGCAGATCCTTTTGCCACACTTCTAACTGGCATGCAGCACAAGTTAGCCTAAGAAATGTTCAATTTTCTTTTCATCAGTTTTTGTGTACCTACGATAGTGGTGCTGATGCCAGCTGTGACTTCTTTATGGCTACTCATCTGGTTATCACAGTGTTAACAACACATGAATGCTGCTTGTGTCATCACTTATACAAAGAGTTACCTAACATTGGTTAGACTGGACCTAAATGTCACTGGCCTTGTCTATACTTATAGCTCTATATCATTTTGTTTCTCTCTGTTCCTTTTCTTTAATCTTTCCTTCATACTTGCTATCTTAACAGCTTTTGGTCTGATTTGACACCTTGTAGCATATGTGGTGCACATAATGCTAGACAAGCTTCACACTAAGGATACAACCCCCATTCTCACTCTCTTTGAAGATAACCTGTGTGACTGTAATGTTCACAGACAATGCGGGAGTCCTCATGAGGACAGTTGTGCCTCAGGACTGTCAGCAGTGCATCAAGGAAGACATCAGAGTATGTACAGAGGATCCAAGGCAGGGAGGGGTTGACGACTCCACCTCAGGAAGATTTTGGCTCTGTGTTGCCCACTCCACAGGGCTGTCAGTGTTGTCTATGTACTTATATCACTAATCATCAATGGCTAAATGTAGATTACACATTAGGCCAGAAGTAGAGGGTTCCAGCAACACTCCACGTAGTCAGAAGAGTCCTCATCTCGGGGTCCCTAGATCATGGGATTTCAGCTGATATGGCACAAGTGTGCACTCCGAAGACTCAACATCACCTCTATTGAATAGAAACATGCTCCACTGGCAACCAGTCGGTAAAAGTAGATTTCCCACCTATTCTGAAACACAACGTTTACCCTTCCTAAAGGCATAGACATTAATGTGGGTTATCAGTCAAAAGGGCTGTATTTATACCATGTGCATGGGCTGATACACCAGTACATGGTCCACAGCATTCTAAATAAAAATGCTTATTATTTTAAGTAAACTGAAGCCCTTGTGTTAAGACTAAAGTGACAAAAACAATATTAATTAAATGGAGTTTTTAGCACTTCTGTTCACTAGCACTTTTGTGCAAGACGTATATTTTGAAGGGCAGGTATAGTTGATGGCAAAGCTGCTGGTTTGAAATAAAGATAATCGTTTAAATCCTGGCATACCCATACTATGTGATCTTGGGCACATTACTGTCATCTACTATGCCAATTTTATTGTTTGGCTAAAACTGCAGCATATAAAGACAAGTCAGTGTGCAGTGTGTGCTAAGCAGGTAAATGCAATAATCTGGATAGTTACTAATCTGCAAGATGACATCCATCTTGAACTTATCCTTTAATTATGTTAGCCAGCACCATGCAGCAAAATTAAAAATTTATGAATCCAAAATGCTTGTTTGGTTAAAGGAAGGACAGGGGATATTGGTACATGTTTATCTTCCCATTTCCCATCCCCTTCAAAATACTCTTTCAGATATATTATGACTTAAAATATGTTTGTAAAGTTCAGGATGTGAAAATAGTAAGACGCTGAAGGTAGAAGAGGAGTGGGGTGCTCTGTATTTCATAGAAAATGATGAGCCATGACAAACTGCAAATATTCTTGTGGAGGCTTAAAAAACACTTAGGAGATCCTGAACTATTGGAAGATTTCCGGCAGGCATTTGCATGAGTCTCCAGATATCATTTTTTTAAGGATTGACTGGTGTTTGTAAGATGTCAAACTGATTGGCATAGAAATGCGTGCCTGACTTGGGCATTGAGAGACTGGCATTGAAGTGGGTGCCTACATTGCCTATTCTGATGCTGACATTTAGAGACTGATCGGTTAGTACATTAACAACTACCTTTTGTATTCGAACACAGTTGGCTCTAGTGACACTGAGCAACATGCTAATGACAGCACCAACAATGCTTGTACTGTTTCTCACCCAAAGTGTTCTCAGATGGGACTTTTAGGAGACTGGGGGTCTCTGGGAGTTGAAAGCAAAGTCTGTCCTCAATAGGCTTAGCCCAGTCCAGGCTCATACATAACTGTTTGCATTAGTAGTGCCTGTCTTCAGGGAGATGTAGGGCCTCATTACGCATTTGGCAGTCCGTTGACCACTACAGTGGTGGTCCGACAACCATCGGGACAGCAGTCGCATTGCTGTAATACAAGTCAAGCTGGCCTATGGAGCAAAGACCACTGTGGTTCCACTGGCACAGCCAGGCAGAAAAGACCACCATTGTCACGAGGCTGAACAAGCAGGCCAGCAGAGACAGTGGCGCTCATTACAACTTTGGCGGTCTTCCATGAAGACCTCCAAAGCCGAAGGTGCCAGAAGACCACCAGTGCTGGTGGACTTCCACCTAACATTTCACGGGTACTGCCAGATTTCCACCACACTTTGGGTGGAAATCCAGCAGTAAACGTGCTGGTGTGTGCAGACATTCTGCCAATTCCACCACTGGCCCGCCCTGCTAGTAGGGCACCACCCGCATACTATGGGCCATAATGCAGCCTGGCGGTGTCCTGCTGGCAGGGTGTCTGCATGTAAGTGCGTATGTGTGTGTATGCAAGTGTGAGTGTTGTGGTGAATGCGTGTTTGCTTGTGAGTATGCATGTTTGGATGGATGTATGGATGCATGTGAGTGAATGCTTGTATGAATATTGTGAATGCGTGTATGGATGTATGTGAGTGAATGCATGTATGTAAGTGTAGGTGAATTGGTGTATACATTTTGCATGGGGGTATCTGTGTGCATGTATGCGGGGAGGGGAGGTGGGGGTCGGGGCACTGCAACTGAAGAGGGGGAAGCGAGTGCTGTGGCTGAAGGTGGGGTTTTGGGTGGGGTGCACTATGGATGAAGGGGGGTGGGTGGGAGGGAGCGCTGTTGCTGAAGGGTTGGAGGAATAGGGGCACTGTGGGTGAAGGGGGGAGGAGGGGTCTAGTGCTTGCTGGGGGAGGTTGAGGAGCCATCTACTAGTGACAGGGAAGAAATTCCCTGTCACCGCTAGCCTTTCCGCCATGGTTTTCGTGGCAGTGCCACCCTGCACAAACCATGGCGGAAAGCCGACTCCTAATACTGCCAGCGGTCTTCTGTGGACCACCGGGTCAGAGATGATCATCTCCGGCCCAACTGTTCTGACCCCCATGGCGGTATGAGTGGAGATGTGGTGGGTCAACCCGCCACACTTATAATGTGGCAGTCTGCACAGCCAGCCTGTTGGTGGTGGGACTGCCACATTTGCCCTGGCGATCAAAAGAACGCCAGGGTCAAAATAAAGGCCAGTGTTTATGTCGGACACATTACAAGGTTGCACACTGCCAATGTGACCATAGCAGTCTCACACATCACCAACAACACACAAATATCACATCTACAAATAAAACTTGCACACTAACATTCGGCAAAGGACTATTGTCACATACAACACACATATGTATAGATGTGGCATGGAACACAACAACACTCCCAGTAAACAGCCCTGCAATGGTCGAATACTTCACACACATCACATCACAATGGAAGGGCAATGGCATGTACAATAGATAGGGAGATAAATAGATTAAAAATACTATGCTACCAATACCTGCATAATTGGTATGGGGAGCATCAGGAGCACTCAGGGAAGGAGGCTGCACTGGGACACAAATCACTTTGCACACGCCCCAAAACAATATGTGCACAGGAAAGGGCCTTACATGTGTCTCAGGGAAAAACAGTACTAGACCTAAATGTCATACCCATCTGCACAATGTGGAAGTGAAAATCACAAGCACATACAACTCCAACTACATGGGCCATACCTCTACAGCAACTAACTGCAAGGAATACAGACCTAATTGGACACATGCAGAGTCAAATGCAAACAAGCTAGCACAACTGAAGACACTCCATGTCTGCACAAGCAAAGCTCAAACTGACACACATCAGATGAATACATAAGCCATATGAGGGGGCAAGTCTAGCACCATGCTCACACTGGACAACACTAGATGAAATACTCACCAAAACAAACACAATACAGAGCCACAATACCACCATTGCATGAACACCCACATATCCATACACTCAACATGTACCTTTTTCATGGGGGCCACCAGCACTGCCCACAAAGTCATATAATGCAAACAGCAGCAAATGGAGCAGCAAGCAGGCTGAAACATACACACCTTCAGGCAGACACCACAGGTTACTCAGGAACAACATAAAGGTAGGAAAGGAATTACAGGACAAATGTATATCCAAATAAAACAAATGTTAGGTTTATTAACCTTGAAATACTGCAAAGTGTTGTGCCTAAATTTGACTCCGAACTGCCATGGAACCTGAACAGGAAAGGGTATCAAGGGGGCAGGAAGACACCTCAGGTATTATTTTGGGGGGCTGGAGGGGTGCAGATTTGAGGGTGGGTTTGGGCTTGGGAGGGGTGGTCTTCTTCTTGGGAGGGGTGGACTTCTTTTGGAGGAGGGAGATATGGGTGATTGCAGGCGGGCAGGAGAGGCCTGGCAGGTGGAATGGGTGGGTTGGTAGCTGGGTGGGGGCCTCTTAGGTTTGGGATGGGGTTAAGGGAATGGGGTAAAGTCAAGGTCTGACAAAAAAAGATTTTTAGGGCCACATGGATGGTCATCAGAAAGGGGTCGGGATTTGGCGGTCGTAGGAGTGGTTGTATGCTTTGTCAGTGTGTATGTTTTGGGTATGTGCTTATGGGAGAAATGTATGTGGTGGGAGTCTGTTGGGTGGGTAAGTGAGTGTGTTTGTGTGTCATGGGGGACTGTGAGGTGGAGTTGCCAGGGGATGGAGTGATGGATGTGTGTGAGACTGTTGGGGTGGTGACTGTGGGTTAGCTGGATGTGGTGGATGTCTGTGTGTCTGTAGTTGTGGTGTTTGTGGTTGTGAGGCATCTGGTAGATGTCTGGGGTCTGCTGGGGTGTGTCTGTGGGTATGATGGGTGTGGTGGGTGTGTCACTGACTATTGGTGTGGTGCCTGTGGGTATGCTGGATTTTGAGTGTGGGGTACTGGGGGTGCTGGGATATCCATGGAAGTTGTGACTGTGTCTGTGGCTGTCTGTTTGTGTGTGTGCCAGTGTGTTTTGCAGTGCTTGTGTCTGTGTGTGCTGCTCTTGGGTGTTGAGTAGGATGCATGCGGATCTGTTTGTGTGCTCTGGGAAGGTAGGGGAAGGGAGGATTTGGATTGGGAAGAGAGAGTTGGAGGGAGGATGGAAAGTAGGGGGTGACTGGCTGCCATCAGTGTTGAGCCCAGAGCCTAAAAAAGATCTCTGTAGGCCAGCCATTGCACCACGAATGCCTTCCAGGAATGTATTGGTTTGTTGAAGTTGAGCCGCCAATCTCTGGATGGCATTCACAATGGCTGACTGACCCACAGAGATACTTCTCAGGAGGTCAATATCCTCCTCACTGAGGGCAGAAGGGGTAAACGGGGCTGGGGGAGAGGTGCCTGCAGCGAAGGAGACACCCACCCTTTTGGGTGAGCGGTCACTGCCAACTAGGTGTGGAACAACAGGGAGGGTGGTGTTAGATCAGGGGTTGGCGGACAAGGTTGGTACAAGTTGATGCCCCAATGGGTCCGCCACCACTAGGGAGTGTCCACTGGAGGAGCAATACAATGATGATGAGGATGATGGTCTGGTCTTCCCGTTCCACTCCCCAACCTCCAGGCCACTGGGTCCTTTTGTATCAGTTGTGTCTTGACACAAGGTCCTGTGGCCAGATGCTTTCCCATTCAGCTGTTCCCCATCTCCTTCACTTGCAGGTGCAGATGCGCAAAAGAGGAATAGGGTCGTCAGATGTCCATGATCACACTTGAACAATAGCTCTGAATACAAACATTACCAAGTGGGCACCAGCAACAAACTCCACCTAAGTGGCCCATACATGAGCCATACCATGTGCATGCATGCCATCTGAACTGTCAACAGTTGCACATAGAAAAATCAGGATCTCAGACAACTACAATTGCATGGCTGTAGTTGTGCTATCACAATAATCAGTCAATAAGTAGGAGATCTCACCTCCCACAAAGCTTTGCTCAAAGGAGCAGATGTCAGTCAACTGCTGTCATACAATAGTAGGCCAATGCCAACAGCATTCCCATAGATCCCACACAAGGTCATGTACACATCTATTTGTCACATACATAATGACCCTACAATATGAAATGATGCTCCAAAATCCTGCCATGTTGATGACAAAGGTACAATGGCCTGGAGAAGGTGACATGGAAATTCTCATTAGAAACATATCAACAATGTTCACTTCACCAAGTGGCATTTGTCCCAGTAGAGTAAAGGAGGTAGTATTGATGTTGCTCAGATAGGCCACACATGTGGCATGGAAATGAACACTGTTGAAATCATGTGCAAGATGTCAGGGAGAGATGTCCTCAAAATACACAACACAATGATTCAGTAAGTCCCAGAATGATCACCACTAATGTGTGGCACCCCTTACAATGACATATTCTGAGTGCTTAAGTAGAAGCCATCAATCCTTTGCATGTAGGAGAGATACAGAACTTGCAAGAACTTGTAGAAGGTCTTCAAAGGATTTCCCACTGGGAAGCAACATCACTGTCCCCATTATGCTCATGCAAACCCAGATGTCTGTCTGTGGATGTATGCCTGCATTCATACACATGTTTTAAACTTTACTGCTAGTCACTCCACAATGCAGGCCAACAGTCAGGGCACAAACCTTAACCATTACACATGCACTTATCTGCCCGATGCCACAACAAGGGCATGGATATTCACATTGGGGCTCAAAACTCTAGTCCTACCTGTCATGTCCCTCATTGCCACTGCAGTTGTGCATGCCAAATGACATGATATGACACATGAGGGAATGTGTCAGACAATAAACAATGGTGACAAACTCTTGTATGCGGCACAACATGAAATGTATCCCCATTGTAAACGTACGAATCCACAAACAGTTTGCCATGCACATATATGTAAGGGACTACAGATATCATCCCATCATCATAGGTAGAACGTGCATGAAACTTCAGCTTACAAATGTTTTCCAAAGAGAAAGGAACACCTGCTGACATGTAAGCACAAGAATTGTTGGTAACAGTGATGGCACATAAATCATGTTAATGGACATCCCCCACTTATCAAAGAACAATGTAAGCCCTGTCACATGTATGTTGGACACCTTCACATTACAGACTGCAGTGAGGCACTAGCACCCATCATATGCTGAAGAGAAGTGACCTCTGGGTGTCAGATGCCAACATACACATGTACCCAGACGCATGGCAGAGGACAGTGATTCATCTTTGACCTGGAACACTAAGGAGAAGTGGTCTGTTGCATAGAAATTACACACAATACAACAAACAGTCCATTATTGATCAATGTACCCAGCCATGTGTACTCCTTGCAGAGCAAGTGGTTTCAGGATACCATCCAGTTTTGTCCTTGGTACAATAGGCAAGTCACATCAGGATACAACACATGACATGTCAACACAAACAATCTTTCATCGACTGTGTGACACATGTCTCATACCTAATTGTCAGGGGGAGCTGTCAGGTTCTCACCCAATCACTTGGCAATGGGACAGGCAGGAATATGTCCTGTACTCACCCCCTTGTGACTGCTGTGCTGCCTTCAAATTCCCCTCAAGGTCTGGATGGACCACTGCCAGAATGTGGGCCATTAGGGGGGTTATGGTCCAATGGGCACCCTGTCCACATTGGGAGGACAGCCCGAGCTAGGCCTCTGTGATCATCCAGGCCCAGCGTCTCACATCCTCATTCCTTTTTCTGCAGTAGGAGCTCTGGCGGCTGTGGACTCTCAGGGTCTGCACCGTCTTGACAAAAGCTCTCCATATTTCCTTCTTTTGATGGGTGTTGACCTGCATGGATGCAAAAGACAAATCAAGAGATCATGTTCACAAGTTTCATCACAAATGGTTGAGTCACATACATGTCAGTAACATCAAGCTAGAACTTTCCCATTTGTCAGCAGTCCCCAAGTGTGACACTTACAAGCCAATGAGTATAGGGCTATGACTACAGACTTAAATTTCCCAGTCTACAGAACAACTCACCACTCTGCTCAGGCCGTACAATGACTAACCAAGTTTACTGACATCATGTGGGACATGCTCTAGCAACCTGACTGATATGTGAGCCACTGTGAGTCACATCACACGTCTGTGGCTTGTGAAAGGTAAACATCTAAGACATGAATGGACAAACACATTCACACTCTGTGAGAATGACTCTGCATACAGTCCTTAGAGGCTACTGCCAGAGTGCAAACTTCAACATTACACATGGGTAACAATGAAGGGACTGGCAAGATGAGTACAGAAAGTGTCTAGCCTGTCCATATGTGGACATTTGAAATGACAAAGGCAGACTCATGCCACTTCAGGGGATGGGATTGTGTGTTATGTATCTGTAGCACAGAACACACTTTTGGACATGTGTCTATCCTACAGAGATGCTATCCGACAAACAAAGGCATGCACTGTCCATTTTCTGCTATGTGTCCAAGCTACAGAGTCACATAGTTATGCAATAAGCCTGAACAGGACAAATATGACCTGTGTGAAGGTGACAACAGAGCTTTGGGAGTAAGGGACCTGTCCTGAGTCAGGGACACACATTGACAATGATGCAAAGTGCACATTTGAAAGATATCAGTAACTCACCCCTCTAACCATTCCTAATCTGATCAAAGGAATGGGGCATTCTGGGCAGTATATTACACCAGAGCTTCTTTTTGGCCACATGACAGGATTTGCTGGGGTACAGGGAGTGGGCACAGTGCCCCAGTTGCATACCCACAGTGACTCCACACCAGCCTAGACAAGGACCCATGCTGGGAGATACACATGACAGTCCATGGTCTCTGCAGACTGAGCAGACAGAACCTGCATGGCGCTACATCCCCATCACTTCCAAGCATGACAGCACATCATATAGCCAACAACGTATTGGGATGTGGTGTGTCTGGCAACCTGAAATGCAGAGAGAGTGAAGACATTTCTCACAAACCACAGTCTAGCAATCTCTGTTGCGGAAATCACTGTAGCAACATACACATAGCTCACATTACTCACAACGGACATATACAACATGCATACTCAGCTTATGCCATGCACATACATGTTATCTCACATATACAAAAATCATGAGGAAAGAGATTTCAGTGGATTGCTGTAATGTCACCTCACCTAGTTGTGTGCATCCAACACAAGGTGGATCTAGTTACACAAAAAATACACACACCACATTGTGATTTAACTCAACATATGGCACTGGCCATCAATACCTGTACATTGACCCTCCAATTGAAGCCACAAAGACTGTACCTATAGGCATGTGCGTAGTCAATCTGGCACACATGGGCATAATCTTGACTGTGAGGAGGGAAAGGATAGTTAATTGCAGAGAAAACTGTGCACATGAGTCACTTACTTGCCCCTCTGGTGCACCATAGAGCTGTCCATGCAGGAGTAGGACCTTGTTACCTGGCCTCTCAAGCTCCTCTGGAGAGAAGGCTAGGGCCCTATCACCTGCTGGATGTGGCATGATTACTCTCAAAGGTGGTACTCAGCAGCTCAGTAGTGGAGGTGTTGCTGGCAGCAGAGTAAGGAGTCAAGTGAGGGAATCTGCAGAACATGGCAGTCACGTCCACCACGTACATGGCTGTTACCACTAGTGGACACAGCCATTGACCCATGTGCACCACTGGCAACCACTTTAGCCTATGACTGGAACCACTATGGTTGCAACCGCCTATCACAACAATGACATCCTCTGGCAGTCACGGGCAGTTCCTAATGTTCAGTGGAGTAGGTCAAGAAGCTGCCATTTTAGAGGCCTGAAACGTGGTATTGGCCTTCAAAAACTGTGTCACACCGCTGAAAATGTTGTTTTGAACACGCAAACATGCTCATTCTGTCTTGTCATGTAGTCCTAAAACTCAAACGCCATTGCAGTATGTTGCAGGACACAGATGTCATTTTAAAGTGGAGCACAGTCCACCCCTGTTGAAGGTAATTTTTGCGGTCAGTACATCGGTACATGATGTCTGCACATGTGTTGCAAACCCAGAGGGTTACATGTGACCTTTGAGTCATTAGCTGCCGTGATGTGTTCTGTTTGCCATGTCCATCCTTCTTAATTGTGTTGTCACATGTTATTATTGACATCCATCATGTACATAGCTAGGGACACAATGACTGATGTCAGAACTAATTTCTTGTCATTTATCGGTACCCAGGGAGAGGGAGGATGTGACAGCCACCTGACTACAGTCCACTGCCAGACCTACAGACCACGGAAGGACAACACATCATCCTCCTTTACCGTGTGAATCGGCAAGCAGTAGTGGACTTATGTCATAAGTTGGAGCCAGATCTGATACCAGCTATTAGTAATCCAACCAGCATACCATCCATTGTACAAGGTATGTCAGTGTTGCAGATCCTAGATACAGGGTCCGTCCAACATACAGTAGCCCTAGCTGCTGGTATGTCCCAACCTGTGGGCCATTGATGGCACACATGTTGGCTTGGTCCCACCGCATTCCAATGAAGAAGGATACCACAACAGAAAGAGCTTCCATTTCATCGACATTCAAGTTGTATGCCTGGCGGATCTGTGCCCATTTCCCTGGATCAGCCCATGATTCCTTATAATTTAAAACAGCACTATCCCCTAGCTGATTTCATGTACCCAGAGAGGGCTTGGCTGGTTGGTAAGTCACATCTGTCCTGTTTGCATGTGCGCTATGTCTAATGGCACAATTCTTATGAGAGGGACTTGTTGTTGCACATATGTTCTGTTTCTTAACAGGAGACTCTGCATATCCAAACCATCCTTGGTTGTTGACACCTATAAGGAATCTAACTATGCCAGGGGATGTCCGCTTCAATGAGGCCCGGGGAGGAACAAGGAGAGTAGTGGAGCTGGCTTTTGGGCTCCTGAAGGCCAGATTTAGGTACCTGGACTGCACTGGAGGAGCCCTCCTCTACTCACCTGGAAAAGTGTGTCAGATCATTGTGGCATGCTGCATGCTCCACAGCATTGCTCTGCGGAGGAATGTCCCATATATTCCAGAAGAGGGGGAGCCTGCAGTGCCATCGGATGAGCCTCCTGAAATGGCAAGTGTGGATGTCAGTGGTGAAGAGGAAGAAGCTGACTTGTGAGAAGATCTCATCAATAGCTACTTTTGTTGAGTGTAACTATGTCATGTGATGTAATGTCTGAGACTGTAGGAATAACTGCAGTTGTCAGAATGTGTGGAGTAGAGTGTTTTAACAAAACACTGGTGAGCTAATGCTCTGCACTATTCAGTTAAAGGATGCTTGAAGAGTTAGTTTTTGACATACCCCCAGGCTTGATATAGCTACTTTGTTTGTGTCTGTTTCATTGCAATGTGATTTCCTTTCCAGATGCTTGCTACGTGATTTGTGTATGTTTTCAAGTCTATGGGGGTTATTCTAAATTTGGAGGAGTGTTAATCCGTCCCAAAAGTGACGGTAAAGTGACGGATATACCACCAGCCGTATTACGAGTTCCATAGGATATAATGGACTCGTAATACGGCTGGTGGTAAATCCGTCACTTTTCCGTCACTTTTGGGACGGATTAACACCTCCTCCAAAGTTAGAATAACCCCCTATATGTCTTGCTTTGCCTTTGTACATGTACTTTCACCATGACATCCTCGTGTGGGAATTTCAGAGTTGAGACATTGACAGGTATCTGGTGCTGTTCCGACATATGAAGTCAACATGGATTGTTTCAGGCAATGTAGGTCACAGATTTCCGGTGCATGAGACCAGTGCCAAGGCAGCTTAAACACTGTTTGGGTGGAAGGTGTGAAGTACACATTATAGTTGTTTTTTGTGCTGTGTTGGGCCAATTGCATCGTGTGTGATTATGTGGGCAGAAAATATGTTGTCAATAAGTGCAAGCCAGGCATTCACCCATCACATAGGCTGAACATTCTCCTTGTATATAGCTGTAGAAGAGTTTCATCATTGCAGGTCACAGTGCCAGTGCCACAACACTGATATATGTTTATGTTATACCACCAGAGGCATGGTTATTTGATTATGATGGGCCTGTGACCAGGGACTGTTGTACTGCTCTCTCTCTGTATCTTGGACTATGTGATGTTGGATTTCTTTGCATTGGTATGTGATAGAGGCTCAAATTGGTGACACCATGCACTCTTCTGTTTGTCTATCTTACAGAACAATGTCTGACAAGCCCCTTCCTTCTGTGATCTGGGGGCTGTACCTTAGGATATCTACCTTGACACAATATGAGTCAGCCATTCGTGGTTTAGACAGTGCACACATATGGACAGCCTATATGCTCTACAGCGAAATAAAATGTTTGGTGGGACCAGACACTTGTAGCAGTGTATTGATGTGTGCTGCTAGTAATCCTTAGCAGGACACTGTACCTGTGACATATCCCTCCTTGCACTAGTATCCCATGCCTTCCTCATTTACTTCACATGGTCTTACATTTCTACATATTAAAATGTTGAACTAAAACAACCAGACAATGACTTTGTGATTGGTGGATTTATTGTAATATTGTGCCATAAAAGTGATTTGGTACATGGTTGGAGAAAGCAGTGAAGGGTTCAGTCATGGTGGATGAAATCATTGGAGTGGATGCCACACAAATGTCAGTCCAGTGTACTAATCCCATATGGAAGGTGGTTGAAGAACAGTCAACAGAGTGAATATGTGGCACACAAAATAATTCATTTAAGAAGAGGTCACTTGCTGGCAGTGGTGGGTGTCTTGCCATCTCCACTTCCTGGATTCTTTGCTGGAGATCCCTGCTTGCATGGCGAGGGGGTCTGCTGCTTCAGAGGCAGGAGTTTCTGTGGCAGGTCAGTGCCTCCCTTCCAGTGGCTGGCACCAATAAAGAGCCTGGTGTTGCTGTGCCAAAGGAAGGGGTAGATTGTTGGTGATTGTTAGAAATGGGGTCTTTGGTTGACTTCAGAGTGCTAGGTGTAAAGTATTTGTACCAAGACACAGAGTAACCTAATGAAAACACTACAGAATGACACAAAACAAGTTTATAATAATAGGAAATATTTATCTGAACAAAACAAGTCCAAAATGAAAAAAATCCACAATACACAAGTCAAGTTATGAAGTTTTAAAGATTAAATTAAAAAATAGCGCTTAGAAACACAAAATGCTTTGATGAGGTGTTAACACAGCATCGTGACAGAGTCATTACCAACAATCCGACAACAACTGTGCCGGCCACGGAGTCACACAGACCCCCAGGTACAGTACCATGGTGAAGAATGAAAACAAGCTGATGCGCGAAATAGGGGAACGCGGCGTCTGTGCGAAACGTTGAATCCGTGCACTTCGAGCAGCATCAGTCACAAAGTTGTGGACTTTGGCATGGCTGCAGCGGTGTTGGGCCTGCGAAGGTCATAGGTTCCAGCGAAGATAACAGAGTCGGTTGCAGGCGGCATCACCGGATTCAGCAGCGGCGTCGGTCCGGAGTTGTCCGAAGTCGATTTCCTTGAATTTTCACCAGCTTTTCCTTTCAAGGGCCCAGGGACTGGATAGGGCATCCCTTGTCAGGGCAGGAGCCTCAGTAGAGAGTCCAGGTGCTGGTAAGAGAAGTCTTTGATGGCCCTGAGACTTCAGAACAGGGGGCAAGCTCAGTCCAAGCCCTTGGAGAGTCCTTCTCAAACAAGAATATACCACAAAATCCAGTCTTTGTCCCCTTGCACAGGCAGAAGCAGCAACTGCAGGATAGCTCCACAAACCACAGTCACAGACAGGACAGCACTTCTCCTCAGCTCTTCAGCTCTTCTCCAGGCAGAGGTTCCTCTTGATGTCCTGAAGTGATCTAAAGTCTGTGGTTTTGGGTGCTTTTCTTATATCCATTATGGCCTTTGAAGTAGGGCTAATTCAAAGCAAAGTATCTCTTCAATGTGAAATCCTGCCTTGCCCAGGCCAGGCCCCAGACACTCACCAGTGGGTTGGAGACTGCATTGCGTGAGGACAGGCACAGCCCTTTCAGGTGTAAGTGACCACTCCTCCCCTCCCTCCTAGCACAGATGGCTCATCAGGAAATGCAGACTACACCCAGCTGCCTTTGTGTCACTGTCTAGTGTGAGGTGCAACCAGTCCAACTATCAAACTGACCCAGACAGGGAATTCACAAACAGGCAGAGTCACAAAAATAGTATAAGCAAGAAAATGCTCACTTTCTAATAGTGGCATTTTCAAACGCACAATCTTAAAATCAACTTTACTAAAAGATGTATTTTTAAATTGTAAGCTCAGAGACCCCAAACTCCACATGTCCATCCGCTGCCAAAGGGATCACTTTAATCATATTTAAAGGTAGCCCCCATATTAACCTGTGAGAGGGACAGGCCTTGCAACAGTGAACAAATTTAGCAGTATTTCACTGTCAGGACACATAAAACACATTACTATGGTGGTCATTACAACCCTGACGGTCGGTGTTAAAGCGGCGGTAAAACCACCAACAGGCCGGCGGTAAAAAAAATGGAATCATGACCGTGGTGAAACCGCCAACATAGACAGCCACTTTAACACTCCGACCGCTACAGCGGTACAAACAAACACCGCGGCGGTAACCGCCAACAGACAGACGGAGGACAATGCACCGCCCACAGTATAACAACAGGCCAATCAGCCACCTTTTCCGGGGCCGCGAGCAAAAACACTGCGGAAACAGGACTTGGAAGGGAAAACGCTGACCTCTACACACCCCACGAGGAATCTGGACACCATGGAACTGGAACTCCAGATACTCCCTGCCTTTGTCTTCCGGCTCCTCTACCAGGAGCACAAACGCCAGTGGCGAAGACCACGGTGAGTACTGCACCTACGACACAGGGAGGGTGGAGGGAAAAGAGAGTGACACACACGCAACACGCAACACCCCCACCCTCACCACCATACAACACACACACTAATACATCATGATACATTACAGTTAGAACCTCCAAACCCCCCAGAAGAATGCAAAGACAAAAGGAAATTATTTGAACGTTTGAAATCTATTAAAATCCAGTACTTAAAAATATATATACACTATAAACAAATATATACACCAAGAATACAAGTCCAGGTATTGCACCATTAAAGTCCGTGGACCACTGGGCCCAAAATGCATGGGCGAGGCCCACACTCAATACCCGATCAAAACTGAGAGAACACTGCAGGGGCATCAGATCAAAATACAACAGGCACCTCAGTGGGAAGGGTAGGGGGGGCACCTCAGCCGGGTGAGTGCACGACGCCAGATTCACGAGGGGGCTCCATGCCCACTGCTTTATCCTGGGGAGTGCAAAGCCACAGTCTCACAAGTCTCTCTAGTAGTGGTTTGCCCACTGCTTTATCCTGGGGAGTGCAAAGCCACAGTTTCACAAGTCTCTCCAATGGGTGGTTTGTCCACTGCTTTGTCCTGGGGAGTGCAAAGCCACAGCCTCTCAAGTCTCTCCAGTGGGTGGTTTGCCCACTGCTTTATCCTGGGGAGTGCAAAGCCACAGTCTCACAAGTCTCTCCAGTGGGTGGTTTGCCCACTGCTTTATCCTGGGGAGTGCAAAGCCACAGTCTCTCAAGTCTCTCCAGTGGGTGGTTTGTCCACTGCTTTATCCTGGGGAGTGCAAAGCCACAGTCTCTCAAGTCTTTTCAGTGGGTGGTTTGTCCACTGCTTTATCCTGGGGAGTGCAAAGCCACAGTCTCTCAAGTCTTTTCAGTGGGTGGTTTGAACACTGCTTTATCCTGGGGAGTGCAGAGCCACAGTCTCACAAGTCTCTCCAGTGGGTGGTTTGCCCACTGCTTTATCCTGGGGAGTGCAAAGCCACAGTCTCTCAAGTCTCTCCAGTGGGTGGTTTGCCCACTGCTTTATCATGGGGAGTGCAAAGCAACAGTCTCTCAAGTGGATAACAGTCTCCACTGTTTCTGGAGGGGGTTTTGTGCCCAGAGTGCTTCATCCTGCCAAGGACTGAGGTATTGGATGCCTTTCTCCACTGGTTCTGGAGGGGGCTTTGAGCCCAGAGTGCTTCATCCTGCCAAAGACTGAGGTAGTGGATGCCTTTCTCCACTGGTTCTGGAGGGGGCTTTGTGCCCATAGTGCTCCATCCTGCCAAGGACTGAGGTAGTGGATGTATCTCTCCACTGGTTCTGGAGGAGACTTTGTGCCCAGAGTGCTTCATCCTGCCAAGGACTGAGGTAGTGGATGCCTTTCTCCACTGGTTCTGGAGGGGGCTTTGTGCCCAGAGTGCTTCATCCTGCCAAGGACTGAGGTAGTGGATATATCTCTCCACTGGTTCTGAGGGGGCATGGTGCCCAGAATGCTTCATCCTGTCAAGGACTGAGGTAGTGGATGTATCCCTCCACTGGTTCTGGAGTAGCGGTGCTTCTGGCGACGGTGTCCTCTGAAGTGGTGCTTTTGGCGGCGGTGTCCTCTGAAGCGGTGCTTGTGGCAGTGGTGTCCTTGACAGCGGTGCTTGTGGCCACGGTGTCCTTGGCAGCGGTGCTTGTGGTGGCTGTGTCCTTGGCAGCGGTGCTTGTGGAGGCGGTGTCCTTGGCAGCGGCGCTTGTGGTGGCTGTGTCCTTGGCAGCGGAGCTTGTGGCGGCGGTGTCGCATGAAGCGGTACTTGTGGTGGCGGTGTCCTTGGCAGCGGTGCTGGTGGCGGTCTTGTCCGCCGTGCAGGTTTGTGGCGACTTGCCTTTCTTTCTGTACCCCTTCCCCACCTTGGATGGTGGCTCAGCTGTCTTCCCACTCCCAACGGTACTCCTGGGAGAGCCTTTGGTGACAGAGGTTTTGCCTTTCTCCCGCTGGGCAGTGGCCAACTTTTTATGCTTCTGAGGTGGGGGACTATCCGTGGTCTGGCTCCTTGGCACACTGGCAGCCCTGCTGCTTGGCGCACTCCAGAAGCCGGTTACTGCTGGCACCACTGTTTACGCTGATGTGGTGGCTGAGGTGCTGGGTTGGGACCTGGAAAGGTGGGCCCTAGGAGACTGAAGGGGTGGGGGAGGTGAGGGGAAGAGGTCAAGGTCGGACAGGAAAAGTTTTTGGGACACACTGGGATGGGTAGATGGAGGGGGTTTGGGAGTGGAGGAAGAGGTTGTGGTTGTAGGAGGTGTACGTTTGCTGACTTTGGGTGAAGGTGCATGGGCCAGAGGCTATTGTGAGGTGGATGGCTGTTGCGTGGCTGTGTGGCTGCGTTTGTGTACCTTGGGAGGTGGGCTCACAGACACACTGGGAGAGGACACCGGGGATGTGTGAATGGTAGTGAGGGTGGTGAGTGCACGTGAGCAGGGTGTGGTGATGGGTGTGCTGGTGATGGACGTAGTGGTTGTAGATGTAGTGCATGCAGGTGTGAGTGGAGACGAGACAGGGAGGGAGAAGGGAGATGAGGAGGAGGGGGACACAGTGGAGGCAGTGGCTGATGGTATGTCTGCATGGGTATGATACTTGTGTGAGTGCCTGTGGCATGTGTGGTGCTTATGTTTGCCAGAGCTTCCCTTGTGTGTTGAGGTGTGTGCTTGCTGGTCTGAGGGTGTGCTTGGGATAGGCTGAGGTACAGTAGGTTGGGTCTGGGTGGAGGAAGTTGGATGGGGGAGGCTGGACACGGGCAATGGCTGCTATCAGTGCTGAGGCCAGAGTCTGAAAAGGTTGCTGTTGGGTTGACTGACCAGAATGAATGCCCTCCAGGTATGCATTTGTCTGCTGCAACTGCCTCGCTACACCCTGGATGGCATTCAAAATGGTAGACTGCTCAACAGTGAAGGATCTGAGGAGGTCAATGGCCTCCTCACTGACGGCAGCAGGGCTGACAGGGGCAGGGGCTGAGGTGCCAGGGGCGAAGGAGATGCCCACCCTCCTGGGTGAGCGGCCACGGGGCACACGGTGAGGGGCTGCTGGGAGGGCGGTGCTGGTAGGGGGTGGCAGCTGTGCCTGTCGATGCGAGGGGCATAGAGGGGCCCGCCACCGCAAGGGAGCTCCCATCAGAGGAGGAGTCAGTGTCACTGGTCTCAGCTCCTGTCCCTGCCGTGGAGCTCCCCTCGCCCTCCGTCCCACTGGTGGCTTCCGACTCCGTTGTTTCGCCCTCCAGGGCCATGTGGGATGCAGCTCCCTCCTGCTCCGGTGCCACTGCTCCTCCGCCTGATGATGCTAATGCACACAAGAACAAGGAGACCAGAAAAAGGGGGGGGGGAAGAAGAAAGATATGTTGAGTGCATGCAATACCGCTACTGTTGGCGGGCACTACAGGCGCCCCCTGCACTACGCCGTGCACTTTGAGTTCCCTAATTAATCACAAGGACATGGGTTACAAGGCCTGTGCCCGATTGCTGCACACATGGAAGTCACAGGAGCCTGACTAGGTGTAGTTGGCTCTGAACACAGGTGGGGTGGGGTGCCATATGGCCTGCCTTACCAAGGGACCTTGCCTACTGAACTCGCCCTGGCCTAAGGGAACGTACAGCCCACCTCCCCCACCCAGACACCTCCAATGTGCCCAGAATCAGCTGAATAAGAGTGTACTCACCCCTTTGTGGATGCTATGAGGCCCTCAAGCGCCCATCCAACTCCAGATACGCCACCGCCAGGATCCGGAACATCAGGGGGGTCATGGTGCGATGGGCACCCCTCCCACGTTGGTAGGCCATCCCCAGCTGGACCTCCGCCGTCTTCTTGCTCCAGCGGCGAATGTCCTCCCATCTTTTACGGCAGTGGGTGCTTCGTCTGTGGTGGACCCCCAGGGTCCGGACTTCCTTGGCGATGGCATGCCAAATATTCTTCTTCTGGTGGGCGCTGACCTATAGGAATATTACAGGGAAAAAGGAGAAGATGTAACCGTCCACAACGTCACAGTCATTGGCCCGCATCCCTACCCATGCCATGACGCACATGCACTCACCATCGTTTCATGCACGCCTCATTCTCCACCCCCCCTATCTTTCATCCCTACCACTCCACACAGGCATTGCCCATTCAGCATGCTCACAGTGTACTTACCTGTTTGTCTGGAGGACCGTAGAGTAGCGTGTACTGGGGGAGGACCCCATCCACTAGTTTCTCTAACTGCTCCGTGCTGAAGGCAGGGGCCCTTTCCCCGACACATGAGCCATTGTGTCTTCCAGACTGAGGTCACAGCAGCACTTGCAGTGTAGGTCCTTTCCTGTCGAAGATCAGGTATCAAGTGAGTGAACAGATAGAAAATGGCAGTCACGTCCGCGGCGGTGCGTACTGTCACCGCCGGTGTACATCGTCATTGGCTCCTGGGATCCATAGGGTCCAATGTTAACCAATGCAAGATTGCGCTGCGTTCTTTGACCGCCTACCGCAAGGGTGTACAACGCCACCGCAGTTAACTCATATCCCCTTGTCCCACATTACAGGTCAGGCAGCCGCCATTTCAGGGGGCCACATGGCATTTATTTTAAACGCGTTACACATATCTAGGCCTTGCATACACAATAATACAGGCACATAGTTGATTTTAATTTTTTTTTAATTAAGTTGTGTTTTCGTACCTCAGTGTTGGCTGACTATCTGCTCGCTGTTCTCCTCCATAGAGCACGTCCGCTGGGGCAGGTGAGGAGATGGCGGCATCCTCCTGGTGGACCTGTCGACAATGGAGGAGCGACATGTAATTGTCACATACAGACTGGACCGTGCCACAATCCATGAACTGTGTGCCCAGTTGGAGCCAGACCTGATTTCAGCTATCCGCCATCCCACAGGAATCCCCCCTCTAGTGCAGGTCCCGTCTGTACTCCATTTCCTGGCCAGTGGGTCTTTTCAAACAACAGTGGCCATGGCATCATGGATGTCCCAGTCAATGTTCTCTAACGTGTTGTCCAGAATGTTGTCTGCCCTGCTGAAACACATGCGCAGCTACATCGTTTTCCCTCAAGTGGAGGATTTGCCCACAGTGAAAGGTGACTTCTATGCCCTGGGACATATCCCCAACATCATTGGTGCCATTGATGGTACACATGTGGCCTTGGCCCCCCCCTGCAGGAGTGAACAGGTGTACAGAAACCGGAAGAGTTACCATTCGATGAATGTGCAGATGGTGTGTTTGGCAGACCAGTACATCTCCCATGTGAATGCCAAGTATCCTGGCTCAGTGCATGACGCTTACATTCTGAGGAATAGCAGCATCCCTTATGTGATGGGGCAGCTCCAGAGGCACCGTGTGTGGCTAATAGGTGAGCCTAAAGTCCCCACACACTTTCGTTTGCTGTCTGGGTATGGGATATCCCCTAATGTTTGGAGTATATCTAACAGTTGTCCCTCGATATTTGCAGGTGACTCTGGTTACCCCAACCTGTCATGGCTACTGACCCCAGTGAGGAATCCCAGGACAAGGGCAGAGGAAAGCTACAATGAGGCACATGGGGAAACTAGAAGGATAATCGAGCGCACCTACGGCCTCCTGAAGGCCAGATTCCGGTGCCTCCATCTGACAGGTGGATCCCCATACTACTCACCGAAGAAGGTGTGCCAGATCATTGTGGCCTGCTGTATGTTGCACAACCTGGCTTTGGGATGCCAGGTGCCTTTCCTGCAGGAGGATGGGCATGATGCTGGTCTTGTGGCAGCTGTGGAGCCTGTGGACAGTGAAGAAGAGGAGGCAGAAGAAGAAGATGTAGACAATCAAAACAACATCATCATGCAATACTTCCAGTGAGACACAGGTAAGAAGATGGAACTGATTCCCACATCTCATACTAATGTAGGACCTAGCATAAGTCTGCCTTTTTAACCCTGTATATGGACCCTGACATGTCACTTTGGCTTTCCATTTCATAGATCTGGGTGCCCATTTGTGCACTCTGCTATGTTTACTCCTGCCTACAGCTGTGTAACATTGGTATGTAAACAAGTACATTGATATTGCTGTATTCCAGAGATTTTGCTGTTACACATTTGTGAAAGCACAGACTAACTCCAGATTGCTTTGTGATTCAAGATTGTTTATTTCTGTGCAAATAACTGGGGGCGCGGGGGTGAAATGGGCTGGGGTGATGGTGGAGAAATGTCCATGGCAGAGTCCAGTCCCTTGGTCTCACAGGTGCATTGTCCAAAGGGGCAAAGGAAGTGGAGCTATGGCAGCTTAAGGTGTAGAGGGTGACAAAGTGGGATAGAAGGGTGGCATTAAGGAGGGACTTATTTCCAGGTGGGGTCTTGGCAAAGTTCTCTGTCTTGTGCCTGGATCTCAGGTACCCTTTGCAGGGTGGTTCTCCTTCTGCGGGGGATGGGGTGCTGGTGGCCTGTTGTTTCTTTGGCGGGTCCTCCTGTCCTCTAGCGCCAGTGGAGGTGGAGGGCTGTTCATCCTCCAGGCTAGTGTCAGGGGCCCGTTTTTGTGACACTGTGTCCCTCATAGTGTTAACAAGGTCTGCCAGCTCCCCTGCAATGGTGACCAGGGTTGTGTTAATGGACTTCAAGTCCTCCCTGATCCCCAGGTAGTGTTCCTCCTGCAGCCGCTGGGTCTCCTGAAACTTGGCCAGTACAGTGCCCATGGTCTCCTGGGAATGGTGGTAAGCTCCCATGATGTTGGAGAGTGCCTCGTGGAGTGTCAATTCCCTGAGCCTGTCCTCCCCCTGTCGCACAGCACTCCTCCCAGCTTCCCGGTTATCCTGTGCCTCTGTCCCCTGAACTGTGTGCCCTCTGCCACAGACCCCTGGTCCCTGATTGTCTTGGGTTGGTGGGTTTGCCTGGGTTCCCTGTAGTGGTGGACACACTTCTGATTGACGTGTCCTGGGGACAGAGGGATGGGCCCACTGGGTGGGTGCTGTGGTGGTGTTTCCTAAGGGGGGAGGTTCAGTGATGGTTTGGGACTGTGTCAGGGGAACCGACTGTCCCGAGGTCCCTGATGGGCCGGGCTGGTCATCTTGATCAAGGCATGCAGAGCTGCTGTCATCACTGTGGGCCTCTTCTGTGGGGGGACTCGATATGTCTGGCACCTCCTGTCCAGTGACATTGGGAAGGGGTCCTGTTGGGGTGTAAATGCATAGTTTTAGTATCTGTGTGTGCCATCTTGTGCATTGGGTGAGGTACCCTCTACTCCTGTGCTTGCATAATTGTGTTTGCCCTTTTGTGATAGTTGGTTTGGGGTCTGTGTGGGTTTCTGTACTGGACATGCTTTGGTGAGGGTGGTCCATGCATAGGTGTTGGATGCAGGGCCTTGGTATCGAGATGTGTGGGTTGTGATAGTGGGACATATGGAGCTCATGGTGTGATGGGGGTAAGGGTAAGGGTGGGGGTATGTAATGGCATGCAGGTGGGGTGGGGGGATAAAGTAGTTAAGATATGACTTAGCAGAGTCCAGTCCTCCTGCTACTCCTGCCAGGCCCTCAGGATGCATTATTGCCAAGACTTGCTCCTCCCATGTTGTTAGTTGTGGGGGAGGAGGTGGGGGTCAACCGCTAGTCCTCTGTACAGCAATCTGGTGTCTTGATACCACGGAACGTACCTTCTCCCATAGGTCGTTCCACCTCTTCCTGATGTCATCCTGTGTTCTTAGATGTTGTCCCACTGCGTTGTCCCTGTCGACGATTCTCCGTCATAGCTCCATCTTCCTTGCAATTGATGTCTGCTGCACCTGTGATCCGAATAGCTGTGGCTCTACCCGGATGATTTCCTCCACCATGACCCTGAGCTCCTCCTCTGAAAACCTGGGGTGTCTTTGAGGTGCAATGATGTGGTGTGGGTGATGTGTGAGGTGGTGTCTGTTGTGATGTGTGGGGGGATGTGTTAGTGTGTGTTGTTTGAGGTGTGTGGATGTTGTATAAGTGATGGTGTTGTGTGTCTGTGGATGCTGGGGTTGTGTTAGCTAATCTCTCTCTGGCCTCCTTCAAAATTTTAGGTTGTAAGGGTTTGTGGGTAATGTGGGTGTGTGTTTTATAGTGGTGTGGGTGTGTGGGTGTTGTGTGTGTATGTGTATCAGGTGTGTGTATTTCAAACTGTCCAATGTGGTTGTGTTTTGTAAATGTGTGTGTATTTTGAGCGCAGCTGTGTGTACCGCCAATGGATTACCGTGGTTGAAAGACCGCTGTGTTGATTCGTGAGTTGTGATAGTGTGGGCATATTCTTGATGGCTTGACGGTGTGGGTTTTGGTGTCGCCAGTTTATCACTGACCTTTGGTGTGGCGGACTTGTGTGGGTGTCTGTATTGTGGCGGATTCTGAGATGTGGGTCGTAATACCTGTAGCGTTATTCCGCCGCTGCAACGGTATGTTGTCGGTCTTCAGCACGCCAGAAAGTGGGATTTACTGCCAGGGTTGTGATGAGGGCCCATATATCCTACCTTAACCATACACTGCACCCTGCCCATGGGGCTACCTAGGGCCTACCGTATGGGGGGTCTGACATGTAAGAAAAGGGAAGGTTTAGGCCTGGCAAGTTGGTACACTTGCCAAGTCAAATTTACAGTTAAAACTGCACACAAAGACACTGCATGGCAGGTCTGAGACATGATTACAGAACTACCTATGTGGGTGGCACAACCAGTGCTGCAGGCCCACTAGTAGCATTCGATTTACAGGCCCTGGCATCTCTAGTGCACCTTACTAGGGACTTACTAGTAAATCAAATATGCCAGTTATGGATAAAATAATCAACCCTACAATTTACACAGAGAGCATACGCACTTTAGCACTGGTTAGCAGAGGTAAAGTGCTCAGAGTTCAAAAGCCAACAGCAACAGGTCAGAAAAAATAGGAGGCAGGAGGCTAAAATATTAGGGGTTGACCCTTCATAAGCAAAACAGTCCAACAGTGATGATCCCTGATCAGGGTACTGTTCACGTCCCTCAACACCACTCTTAGGGAGGCCAGATTGGTATTGGTGGACTCGCACTGTTGATCCCTATGGATGTCCCTCTGCAGCTGATTGATCGCCCAGAGTTCTGTAAGTACCATGGCCCATTACGCCATGGGACTCCTGATATACCCCCAAGATGTGGCTAATGGAGTCCTGGCCAGAAGCATCCCCATTGGCCTCACTCCCGCTGGCCCACAACATCCCTCCCAAGCACCCTTCTCCCATGGGCCTGTGCCCTTGCCACAGGGTGACCACTCCTACTGGTTCCAGGATCATCATTGTCCGATGTGTTGTGCTGAAACTGAGACTTAGGATCCTGGATGGGGGGCACAAGATGGTTGCCACGATCCTAGGGACAGAGGCTGGAGGGCGCATGGCTGTCTCTGATGCTTAAGAAACCGAGCTGGGAGGTATTGATGTGGCCACAGTAAGACTCATCGTTGGGGTCCAACCAGGTTGTCCAGATGGGACAGAACCATCCCCCACATCCAGACATCCAGGAGTGTCTTCTTCACTGAGGGATTCATCCAGGGGGGTATTGGCAGTGTCATATGTGGCCTCTGTGTTGCCAGTGGCAGCTCAACTGGCTGATGTGAAAGATACAATGTTACCGGTTGTATTGTGACATCTACCTCCAAAAGTTTACACTGACATTTTGCAAAGCCCATGTACATAGTTGATTTGTATGTTATCCTATTGTGACAGCTACCCATGCTATTGGTTGTAATGACCCAACATTTGTGAAGCATGCCAATTCCATGTAAGGCAAGCAGCTGCTGAATTTAGAAGGTCATTGGCACTTTGGAGGAAGGGCAGAGATTTGTATCTTGCCGCCAGTGCAGGCCAAACAGTGGCTGTGCAGGAGATGGCTTTGGCCATATTGAGGCCTACATGATTGTGATTTAGGCAGACCCAGGACTTTGTTGTATATGTGATTGGAGTCATCATGTGGCCAGTGCATTTTGAAAGTGTCTGCGGCCAATACCATTCTGATGATGCTACTTGAGGCCTTTGTGTTATTTTTTTTGCACACTGGTTGAGCTCTCCTTCCTATCCTCAATGGCTTCATCTTGGCTTAGCAGTTCAAGATTGAGCTAGGTGGCCAGACATATCTCTCAGTTGGGCATGATCTGTATCTTGGTCTCTCCTAGGTGAGTAAATATCATTTGGGAGTGAGCAGGCAACAGTTTTTGTACAAGTGACCATTGTTCTGCTATGTGGAGTCACTTGAACAGTGCCTCTTAAGAGTTGTATTCTGATCCCTCCCTCTAGTTCCCAAAACTTGTCAAATGTTACCCTCCCAGGTCAGTAGACTTCAATTGAATAAATTGATGACTTTGGACAATTGAACATTGTTATTGTGGTTGGAGTTAGTGACACAGGACCTATTGGGATTTGCAAATGTTATTCTCCCAGATGAGTACACTTCATTTGAGAGTTCACTGACAGATGCATTGGGGCAAGTGCACACTGGACTGGTGATTGGAGCCCCACAGACAGGCCCTCCTAAGTGTTGCAGGCATATTGCTCCCTGTACTACACACAGTATAAAAAAGTTATCCTCCCAGGTGAGAACACTACCATTGCGAGTTAATGAACAAGGGTATTTGGACAAGTGAACACTGGACTTGTGTTTGGATTTGGAAAGACAGAGCCTCCTGGCCTTGGAAGTCATGTCACTCCCTCTACTTGACATGAGTCTTTGAAGAAGAGGACACTGGAATGGTGGTTGGAGTTACAGAAAAAGAACCTCCAGGGGATTTGCCATCATGTAACATCCTGTACTACTTACACTATACAAATGGTTTCATTCCAGATGAGTACACTTCAATAGAGAGCTACGACAAAGGGATCTTTTGAGGAGAGAACACTTGGCTGATGGTTGGAGTTACTGAGACTGTGCCTCCTGGGATTTGTGGTCCTGTCACTCTCACTACTTTCCAATATTTGACAAATATTATCCTCCAGGTAAGTAAACTTTATTTGGGAATTGACAAACAGTGGTCTCTGGAGAACAGAACACTTTTCTGGTGTTTGGAGTTACAGATACAGGGCCTTCTGTGAGTTGCAGTCATGTCACTCTCTCTAGTACATACACCTGACTAATGTTCTCCCCCTGGTGAGTACATTTCAATTGAGAGTTCACTGAAAGATGTATTTGGGCAAGTGGACACTGGGCTGGTGGCTGGAGTGCCATGGTGGAGTTAGAGAAACAGGGCCTGCTGTGAGTTGCAAACATGTCACTCCATCCACTTCCTAACACTTGACAAATGGCATCCTCCCACTTGAGTAAACTTCATTTGTAAGTTTACAAACATGGGTATTTGGAGAAGGAAACACTGTGCTGGTGTTTGGAGTTACAGAAACTGGGTCTGCTGAGAGTTTCAGGCATGTCACTCACTGTAGTACACACACTATGCACATGTTATCCTCCTAAGTGAGTACACTTCATGTGTGAGTTCACAAACATGGGTATTTGGAGAAGAGGACTCAGGGCTGGCTGAGTGGAGTCACAGTAACAGTGTCTCCTGGCCTTGACAGTGATGCCAGTCCCTGTACTGCACACACTATTCAAATGTTATTCTACCAGGTGAGTACACTTCAATTAGGAGTTAACAAATAAGGGTATTTGGAGAAGAAAACACTGTGGAAGGGGTTTAAGTAACAGTGCCTGCTGTGAGTGGAAGTCATGTCACCCCCTGTACCACACACACTATACAAATGTTACCCTCCCAGGTGGGTAAACTGCAATTGGGAGTTAACAAACAATGGTCTTTGAAGAAGAAGACACTGGTCTGGCTGAATGGAAACACAGTAACAGTGCCTCCTGGCATTGGCAGTCATGCCAGTCTCTGTACTACACACATTTGACAAATCTTATCCTCCTAGTTGAGTACACTACAATTTGGAGTTCACATACAAGGGTATTTGGGGAAGTGACCACTGGTCTGGTGTTTGGAGTCCTAGAACAGTGCCTGCTGGGAGTTGTAGTCATGTCAGTCCCTGTACTACACACACTTTACAAATGTCATCTCCCCAAGTGAGTAGACTTCAGATGTGAGTTGCCAAATAGAGGTCTTGTGACAGGAGGACACTGGGTTTGTCAGAGGAGTGACAGTAAAAGTGACAAAAGCTGAACTGTGAGCATGCATGACATAGCATTTTGGTGACATTATTAGTGTTGTCACTTACCAGATTCCACTCCCCTAGGTGTTCCTGTCAAGCCCTTAGGATGCAGAATGGCCAAGATCTTCTCCCCCCAGGGATAGAGTTGTAAGGGAGGAGTGGGAGTGTCACCACCAGTCTTCTTGGTCTTCAGCTGGTGCCTGGAGACCACGCAACGGACCTTTCCCCTGAGGTCGTTCCCATCTTTCTCATGTCCTCTTTTGTGTGCAAGTTGGTGCCTACTGCATTCACTTTTTTGACTATCCTGTCTCACATTTCCATGTTCCTACTAAGAGAAGTGTACTAGGCTTATGCTCCGAACAATTGTGGCTCTAATCTTATGATTACATACACATGACTCTTAACTATTCATCAGTGAAATGGGGATTTTTAATACATGCCATGGTGGAAAACAAATGTGGGTGACAGTGACTTACTGGGCTTGTGCCAAGGGTGTGACCGGAGAAAAGCATGTGCTGGGTGTGAAGAGAGGTAGGGAGGAAAAAGTAGTGCCTATTATTGTTGCTACATGGTGAAGACTTTGCTTTGGCTTCTGTGTTTGGTGTTTGGGGCAAAGGATTGTGGTGTGTGAAGGGGTGTGTTTTATAGTGTCCACCACTGCAACTTTGGACTTTACAGTCAGTGGTTGGTCGCTGTGCTGTAGGGGCTGGAGTTCAAACTGCCTATTTTTGGGCCTCTGCGCCCCTGCCGATCTGCCTTTTTTGGTTGGCGGGCAGCGGTCCGGCTTGTAAAACTCATAGTAGATTGGCCTGTGAGACAGCCAACATGGCGGTCTTTTTTAGACTGGTAAACTCGTAATGGGGCCCTTAATGATTTTTGTAGGCCCTGGGCCAAAAGGATTATGGGGACATCTGTTCAGAACAACATTGAATTTATGATGGAATTTCAGCTATTTCCTGCCTTCTTTGGCCAGGTCATTAACATTGTACAGACACAATCATCAACATTTTAAATGTGTTTACATTTCATAATTAGAGATAGTGTTTTCAATATTTAACACAGAAGAAGTTCGCTAGTACTACTGCAAATAATCTCAGTGACACCCTCACATTTGAGTTCCTGTTTTGATCTAAAAGAAACTAAAAGAAACTTTTGTATGGCTGTTGCATGAAACATAAGCACTGGATGTCTCTGCAAGAAGTCCGTAATAGACTCTCACACATCACCCACATTGAAAATAAATGAAAGGAAAACAGTATTTAAAACAATCTTTTTAAGAATTACTTGAGGTAATCAGGGCAAGACTCCCTCTAGAACAAAGTTGGCTCTCTAAGGGTGGCTCTTGAAAGGCTGGGGTTCTGGGCCAGATCCCACTTTGCCCATGCCTTAAAATCTCTCTGCTGTTTTTGTGTGAGCTTTGTGTGAGCTTTTTGTGATGAGGTATTTTCGCACTGCTGCTCCCTCTCTTGTATCTCTTCCATGAGTATGATTGAAGCCTGTGCTGCCGCTATAACAGTTGATGCCGTTCCTGATATCTGTGCCCGAGTGAAACTTCCAATCATTGCTGTGCCTTTCCTGTTGGGCCGTAATGTCACATTGGTGGCACTTATCGGGTGGTGTTGTACAGCCCTCAGGCAGGTGATTGCTGACCATGGGTGTGTGCACATGGTAGTGTCACCGTATATATTTAGGGGCATATTTATACTCTGTTTGCACCAAATGTGCTTCAAATATTTTGACGCACATTCGGCGCAAACCTTGCACCATATTTAAACTTTGACGCCTGAGCCCGCGGACTTCAAAATTCCTCCATGTGCATCATTTTTTGGATGCGGAAAACTGCCTTGTGTTAATGACATGCAAGGTAGGTGTTCCCGCCCATAAAATGACTTTAAGGCCTGTGCGCCTTATTTATACTCCTGCGTCATTTTGACGCACAGGAGGGGGCGGGCGTTAAAAAATGGCACACAGCCTGATGTGCACAGTTTTTTTTAATGCTTGGGCGAGGGCAGGCGTTAAGGGACCTGTGGGCTCACCTCCATGGTCTCTGACCATGGAAGGAGTCCAGAGGTGTCCTTCCCTGCCCCCAGGGACACCTCCTGCCACCCTCGTCCACCCCTGGAGGACACCCATGGATGGGGGGAGCCATCCCAGGTAAGAACAGGTAAGTTGAGGTAAGAATTTTGTTTTCTTTTTTTAAAGTGGCATAGGGAGGCCTAATTTGGGCCCCTCTACATGCCACTGTGCCAAATGACCAGGCCCAGGGGACAGAAGTCCCCTGGGCATGGCCATTGGGCAAGGGGGCATGACTCCTGTCTTTGCTAAGACAGGAGTCATTTCAATGGGGGTTGTGCATCAAACAATATTGCAAGTCTGGTTTGAGGCATGATTTTTTACTCAAACCTGACTTGCACCATTTTTTGATGCACAACCCCCATTTTCCCCAACGCCGGTGCTGCCTGGTTTGAGTCCCTTTTTCTTTTACTCTGACCAGTCCTCAGTGCAGGCTAACATCATTCCTTAAATAAGGTGCCCACATGGTGCGTAGGAATGGCGTTAGCCGCTGGTTTGCCTCAAAAAGTATAAATATAGGCCTTAATGTCTAGAATAGGCTTCTGCCTCCTTAAACAACGTTTTTGTATTATTTTATTAATCCTGAGCATATCACAGGTTAAAAGGCAAATTATGTCACTTCCCCTACCCCAGGCATTTTGGTGAATTGACGTCCATGGAAAGGAGACACAGAAGGAGTTCACATCTGCCCTACAAATCGCATGTGCAGCAGCTGACAGTTCTGCGCATTTCAAAGTCAAATTAAGACTCGCTGACAAAGATGGAGGCTGAGCAATCCGTAGAGTGGCAGTGACATCAGCCAGTCACCCAAAACACAGTGTGGCATGGACAGGGGGGCCTAAACTGCTGAGTGGAGAGCCAGGGGAAAACAGGACAGCCTCAGAGTATTTTTTCATGGAACTGGTCATTACCCTTTGATAGTTATAAATTGATCAAATGTTCTCATGGTGTGCACTTTCTGATGTGCATTAGCAAATGGCTCCCATTGAGTTTTGCGTCCGGTGCATCGGCACTGCTCTCAACCCCTAGGCCCAGCCCTGAAGCCTTCTGAGAGTGTTGCCCTGTGAACAAAATGTGTTTGCATCATATATTTATTTACTATGAGGTTTTGTTAAGTCCAGCTAGTCTAGATAACAGAGAGCTTCACAAGCAGTCAAATTTGCCATGTATTACTAAATAATATTTGAAGGGTGCAACCACTTTCTTTGTATAAACTCAACAAAATCATTGCTATAGAACAAATCTAAATAACTTCCGCACAGATGTCTCAATTCTTTGTGTTCAATAACATGAAACAGCATATGTACCATCCATTAAGTTACATCCATTAGTACTTTTAAAATGAGGTGTTACAGGAAGGAGTTTAGTAAGAGGTGCAATCGCCCTTTAACAGTGCAGTCATTCACAGTTTCATGAAAAAGATTTTCATCTGGATTTTTATTTAGGCCTGTAATTTATGTCGTCGTTGATGTCTTAGGGGTTCATTACAACCCTGGCGGACGGTGTTAAATGTGTGGTAATACCGCAAACAGGCCGGCGGACAAAAAAAGGGAATTATGACCCTGGCGGAAACCGCCAACAAAAACAGTCACTTTAACACTCTGCCCGCCACGGCGGTACAGCCAAGCAGCTCGACGGTCACCGCCAACAGACAGGTGGAAGACAATGTACCGCCCATAGTATCACAACCCGCCAATCTGCCACCTTTTCCGGGGTGGATTCACCGTGGATAAAAACACGGCGGAAACAGTTACTGCAATAGGAAAACGCTCACCTGAACACATCCCACGAGGAAGGAGGACTCCATGGAGCCAGAATTACATATCCTACCGGCCCTTGTATTCCTACTCATCAATGAAGACCAACGCCGGCGCCGGCGAAGACAACGGTGAGTACTGCACCTACGACATAGGGGAGGGGGGAGGCAAAAGTTAGGGGGACACACACGCAACACCCCCACCCCCACCCTCGCATATTACAACACACATACCAATGCATTCACAAAAATCACAGTAACAACCCCCAACCCCCCCGGAAGAATGCAAAGACAAAACAAAATCAGTTCAAACATTGTAATGTATCAATATACATGTCTCAAAAATATACAGATATATTATAAAATCATTCAAAAGTATATACATTACGAGAAGTAGTGCAGATATGCACATATCAATGTCCGTGCACCACTAGTCCAAAAATGCATGGGCGAGGCCCACAAAAGATACCTGTCCACAAACGGAGAGAACACTGTTGGGGCATCAGATAGAAATACTACAGGCACCTCAGGGGGAAGGGAAGGGGGGCACCTCAGCCAGATGAATACAAAGCCAGATCCACGACGGGACTCCATGCACATTGATGTATCCTGGGGAGTGCAAAGCCACAGTCTCACAAGTCTCTACAGTGGGTGGCTTGCCCACTGCTTTATCCTGGGGAGTGCAAAGCCACAGTCTCTCAAGTCTCTACAATGGGTGGGTTGCCCACTGCTTTCCTGGGGAGTGCAAAGCCACAGTCTCTCAAGTCTCTACAGTGGGTGGGTTGCCCACTGAACCATCCTGGGGAGTGCAAAGCCACAGTCTCTCAAGTCTCTAGTATGGGTGGGTTGCTCACTGGACCATCCTGGGGAGTGCAAAGCCACAGTCTCTCAAGTCTCTACAGTGGGTGGGTTGCCCACGGGACCATCCTGGGGAGTGCAAAGCCACAGTTTCGCAAGTAGATAACAGCCTCCACTGGTTCTGGAGGGGGACTGGTGCTCAGACTGGATTAGTCTCCCAGTGACAGTTTCTGTCCCGTCACTGTCCCAGCTGCACATGGGATAACGATGCGTGATGTGGCGGCCTTTTAATTCTTCCCCGGTGCATGCCCTGTTCAGCGGTGCTTTGCCATGGCGGTTCTGGACTGTTCAGCGGTGCTTTGCCATGGCGGTCTCTGGACTGTTTAGCGGTGCTTTGCCATGGCGGTTCTGGACTGTTCAGCGGTGCTTTGCCATGGCGGCTCTGGACTGTTCAGCAGTGCTTTGCCATGGCGGTTCTGGACTGTTCAGCGGTGCTTTGCCATGGCGGTTCTCGACTGTTCAGCTGTGCTTTGCCATGGCGGTCTCTGGACTGTTCAGCAGTGCTTTGCCATGGCGGTTCTCGACTGTTCAGCGGTGCTTTGCCATGGCAGTCTCTGGACTGTTCAGCGGTGCTTTGCCATGGCGGTTCTGGACTGTTCAGCGGTGCTTTGCCATGGCTGTTCTGGACTGGGCATTGGTGTGTGGCATGACGTTCTCTGGACTGGGCATTGGTGTGTGGCATGACGTTCCCTCATTGCCCAGTGGGGCTGTGGCAGCCGGGGCCCTCCTGGGCACTGACTCCGGCGGTGGCGGTAGTCTCCTGACCAGTGATGATACTTGGGCCCTCCCGGGCAATGACTCTGGCGGTGGTCTCCTGACCAGTGATGATACTTGGGCCCTCCTGGGCACTGACTCTGGCGGTGGTCTCCTGACCAGTGACGATACTTGGGCCCTCCTGGGCACTGACTCCGGCGGTGGTCTCCTGACCAGTGACGATACTTGGGCCCTCCTAGGCAATGACTCCGGCGGTGGTCTCCTGACCAGTGACGATACTTGGGCCCTCCTGGGCAATGACTCAGGTGGTGGTCTCCTGACCAGTGACGATACTTGGGCCCTCCTGGGCAATGACTCCGGCAGTGGCCTCCTGACCAGTGACGATACTTGGGCCCTCCTGGGCAATGACTCCGGCAGTGGCCTCCTGACCAGTGACGATACTTGGGCCCTCCTGGGCAATGACTCCAGCAGTGGTCTCCTGACCAGTGACGATACTTGGGCCCTCCTGGGAAATTACTCCAGTGGTGGCGGTTGTCTCCTGACCAGTGACGATACTTGGGCCCTCCTGGGCAATGACTCTGGCGGTGGTCTCCTGACCAGTGACGATACTTGGGCCCTCCTGGGCACTGACTCCGGCGGTGGTCTCCTGACCAGTGACGATACTTGGGCCTTCCTGGGCAATGACTCCGGCGGTGGCCTCCTGACCAGTGATGATACTTGGGCCCTCCTGGGCAATGACTCCAGCGGTGGTCTCCTGACCAGTGACAATACTTGGGCCCTCCTGGGAAATGACTCCGGTGGTGGCGGTGGTCTCCTGACCAGTGACGATACTTGGGCCCTCCTGGGCAATGACTCTGGCGGTCAGGTCAGTCACGAAGGTGCTGGCGGTGGCGTCCCGACTGCCGGGAAGGATGTCGCCCTTCTCCGCTGTGATACTCACACCAGGCTGTGCAGACTTCCTCTGGCCCTTCCCCACCTTTGGAGGAGTCACAGCTGACTCTGCAATCCCCCTTTGACCCCTGTGAGTTGTTTTGCCTCCAGGAGTCTTCACAGGGTCCCGTCGGCCACTTTCCAATTTCAGAGCCTTTACAGGGGGTGGGCTGCCAGTGCCTTGGCTCCGGGTCACACTGCGTGCCCTGGTGGCCGGTGCCCTCCACACACCTTGAACACGCACCACTGGTACTGGAGGCTTTTTGGCTGAGGCGCTACGAAGGGACTGATGAATTGGAGGGGGGGTGGGGGCAAAAAGGTCAACTTTGCAGAGGGACAGTTTCTGATGAACACTGGGATGGGTAGTTGGAGGGGGTCTGGGAGTGGAGGAAGAGGAGGTGGTTGTAGGCGGTGTCACTTTAGGTGTTTTGGGGGCAGGTGCAAGTACGGGAGGCTGTCGTGAGGTGGATGGATGTTGGGTGCGTGGGTGCCCGCGTTTGTGTACTTTGGGTGGGGGCATAACAGACACACTGGGAGAGGACACAGGGGATGTGTAAATGGGAGTGGAGGTGGTGAGTGCAGGTGAGCGGGTTGTGGTGCTGGGTGTTCTGGTGTGACTCCTGGTGCCTGTTGATGTAGTGTATGCAGGTGTAGACGACACTGGGAGGGAGGAGGCAGACGACGACGAGGGGGACACAGTGGAGGCAGTGGGTGTTGGTGTGTCTGCATGTGTGTGATGCTTGTGTGTGGGCCTGTGGGTTGTGTGGTGCCTATGTTTGCCAGAGCTTCCCTTGTATGTTGACGTGTGTGCATGCTGGTCTGTAGGTGTGCTTGGGATGGGCTGGGGTACAGGGGACTGGGTCTGGGTGGAGGAGGTTGGAGGGGGGAGGCTAGACACAGGGACAATGGCTGCCATCAGTGCTGAGGCCAGAGATTGCAGGGTTCGCTGAAGGGCAGCCTGACCAGAATGAATGCCCTCCAGGAATGCATTACCGTGTTGCAACTCTCTTTCTACACCCTAGATGGCATTCACAATGGTAGACTGTCCAACAGTGAGTGACCTGAGGAGGTCCCTCCTCACTGAGGGCAGCAGGGGTGACAGGGGCAGGGCCTGAGGTGCCTGGGGCAAAGGTGATGCCCACCCTCCTGGGTGAGCGGGCACAGGGCGAACGCTGAGGAGCTGCTGGGAGGGCGGTGCTGGTAGGGGAGGTGGCGGCTGTACCTATAGAAGTGGGGTGCACAGATGGTGCCGCCACCACAAGGGAGCTCCCATCGGCAGACGAGTCTGTGTGGCTGGTTGGTGAACCGGTGGCCGACGTGAATCTCCCCTCACCCTCCGTCCCACTGGTGCATTCTGAGTCTGTGGTGTGGCCCTCCATGGCCATGTGGGATGCAGCTCCCTCGTGCTCCGGTGCCACTGTACCTCCGCCTGATGATGCTGATGCACAAAAGAACAGGGAAAGCACAAAAAGGGGTGGGAGACAGAAGAAAGACAGGTTGAGTGCATGGCATACCGCTAACGTTGGCGGACAATACAGACACAGCAGCCCCCTGCACTACGCCGTGCTCCTGGCCTCTGAAGATGCAATTTCTGGATTCTGGCCTACATGGCTATGGTGGACATCTGCACACATGGATGCCACAGGGGCATCTATACCTGTACTTGGCACTGTACTGCGGTGGGATAGAGTGCCACATGGCCTGCATTACTGAGGGGCCTAGTCTACGTATTTCTGCCTGGCCTAGGTACACCAACAGGCCTCCTCCCCCACCCAGACCCCTCCACTGCGTGCAAAGTCCGCAGAATGAGGTTGTACTCACCCCCTTGTGTCTGCTGTGATGTCCTCAAGCGCCCATCCAACTCAGGGTAGGCCACCGCCAGGATCCGGAACATCAGGGGGGTCATGGGGCGACGGGCACCCCTCCCACGTTGGGAGGGCATCCGCAGCTGAGCCTCCACCGTCTTCTTGATCCAGCGGCGAATGTCCTCCCATCTTTTCTGGCAGTGGGTGCCCCGTCTCTGGTGGACCCCCAGGGTCCGGACATCCTTGGCGATGGCACGCCAAATGTCCTTCTTCTGGTGGGCGCTGACCTACATGACAAGCACAAGGGAAGAAGCAAAGTAATTACCAACTGCACCGTCGATGTGAGTGTCCCCCTCCCTACCCTAGCCATGTGGCACATTCACTCACATGCATTCATGTTCCATGAACTCTGCCCCCTTCCCTCTTACAACCAGCCATCTCCACCCAGGCCTAGCCCATACAACGTGTTACCTGTGTACTAACCTGTTGGTCTGGAGGACCGTACAGTAGCGTGTAGTGGGGGAGGACCCCGTCTACCAGTTTCTCCAACTCCTGAGCAGTGATGCAGGGGCCCTTTCCCCAGACGCAGCAGCCATCGTCGCTTCCAGACCGAGGTCACAGCAGCACTTGCAGTATAGGTCCTCTCCTGTCGAAGATCAGGTATCTATTGATTGAACAGATAGAAAATGGCGGTGACGTCCGCGGCGGTAACATCCGCGGCGGTGTGTATCATCACCACCGGCGCACTTGTTCATTGGCTCCTGGGACCCATAGGGTCTGATGTTAACCAATGCAGCATTGCGCCGCAGTCTACGACCGCCTACCGCGACGGTGTGCAACGGCAACGCAGTTACCCCACAATCCCATTGTCCCAGTTTAGAGGTCAGGCAGCCGCCATTTCAGGGGCCCACATGGCTTCATTTACTTCTGCGTCACACATAGCTAGGCCTACACTCAACATACATACAGGAAGGGTTTTGTGTTTGGTGTCGTCTTCTGTGTAACTGTGGGTACATACCTTGATAAAAATTGACTCAGCCGTCGCTGTTGTCCTTCCTAGGCGCCGTCAGCTGGGATATTTGAGAAGATGACGGAATCCTCCGGTATACTGACTGCTGGTGCACCTGTTGACAATGGAGGAGCGACATTTAATAGTCACCTACAGGTTTGACCGTGCCACTATCCAGGAACTATGTACCCAGTTGGAGCCAGACCTGATGTCACCAATCCGCCATCCCACTGGAATCCCCCCTGACGTGCAGGTGCTGTCAGTGCTCCATTTCCTTGCAAGTGGCTCTTTTCAGACAACAGTGGCCATGGCATCAGGGATGTCCCAGCCTATGTTTTCCAACGTGCTGTCCAGAGTGTTGTCTGCCCTGCTGAAACACGTAAGGAGATACATCATTTTCTCTGCGGTGGAAGATTTGGCTACAGTGAAAGGTGACTTCTATGCCCTTGGACATATACCCAACATCATAGGTGCTATTGATGGGACCCATGTAACTCTGGTCCCCCCCACAGGAGTGAACAGGTGTACAGGAACAGGAAGAGTTATCATTCGATGAATGTACAGATGGTATGTTTGGCAGACCAGTACATCTCCCAGGTTAATGCTATGTTTCCTGGCTCAGTGCATGACGCCTACATCCTGCGGAATAGCAGCATTCCTGATATGATGGGTCTACTCCAGAGGCACCGTGTGTGGCTATTAGGAGACTCTGGTTACCCCAACCTGTCCTGGCTATTGACCCCAGTGAGGAATCCCAGGACCTGGGCAGAGGAACGGTACAATGAGGCCCATGGGAGGACCAGGAGGGTGATCAAACGCACCTTCGGCCTCCTTAAAGCCAGGTTCAGGTGCCTCCATATGACAGGTGGTTCCCTATTCTACTCACCGAAGAAGGTGTGCCAGATCATCATCGCCTGCTCGATGCTTCTCAATCTTGCATTGTGACGCCAGGTGCCTTTTCTGCAGGAGAATGGTCCAGATGACGGTGTTGTGGCAGCTGTGGAGCCTGTGGAGCCTGTGGACAGTTATGAGGAGGAAGCTGAGAAAGAAGACAACGACAACAGGGAGTCAGTCATACAGCAATATTTCCAGTGACACACAGGTGAGAACATTTTCTTTTTTACCATTACATTCACTGTCACACGTCTTCCTCTATCCTGTGTGTAATTTCATAGCATTATTTGGTAACTGAGTTGTTCCTTTCCATTACGGTTTCACAGGTGTGGTTACCAACGTGTGTCATCTGCATGCATCATTCAAGGACTTGTGATGTGTGACATAGGTATGTTGCCTTTACAACTAGAAACGCATTTTGACACTGTCATTGATAATACATATTACCAAATCATAGACTGACTCAACATTGTTTTGTGGTTCAAGGGTGTTTACTGAAGTGCTAAAAAATGGAGGGGGTTTGTAAAATGGTGAGCGGTGATGGTGGCGGAATGTCCATGGCAGAGTCCAGTATTTTAATCTCACAGGAGCACTGCCCATATGGGCATAGGATGTGGAGCTGGGGCAGTTTAAGTATGGACAGGGTAACAAAGTGGGACAGTGGGAGGACAATCGGGTTGGTCTCATTTCCTGGCGGGGGTCTTGCTATCTTGCTCTGTCCTGTTCCTGGATCTCAGGGCCCGCTTGCGTGGTGGTTGTCAGTCTGCAGGGGGTGGGGTGCTGGTGTGGTGGTCCTGTGGCGGGGCGTCCTGTATACTAGTGCCGGCGGTGGTGGTGGGCATTTCATCGTCCATGCTAGTGTCAGGGGCCCCTTGGAGTGCCACGGAGTCCCTCAAGGTCTGCTGTATGTCCTTCAGCACCCCTACGATGGTGCCCAAGGCGGAGCTGATGGTCCTGAGCTCCTCCCTGAACCCCAAATACTGGTCCTCCTGCAGGTGCTGGGTCTCCTGAAACTTGACCAGGACCGTCACCATCGTCTCCTGGGAGTGGTGGTATGCTCCCATGATGGAGGAGAGGGCCTCGTGGAGAGTGGGTTCCCTTGGCCTGTCCGCCCCCTGTCGCACAGCAGCCCTCCCAGTTCCCCTGTGTTCCTGTGCCTCCGTCCCCTGGACCGTGTGCCCACTACCACTGCCCCCAGGTCCCTGTTGTTGTTGGGGTGGTGGGTTATCCTGGGTTCCCTGTAGTGGTGGACACACCGCTGATTGACCTGTCCTGGGTACGGAGGTTTGGGCCCGCTGGGTGGGTGCTGTGCTGGTGTTACCAAAGGGTGGAAGGTCAGTGTTGGGCTGTGCCTGTGCAAGGGGAACCGACTGTCCCGAAGCCCACGATGGTCCGGGCTGGTCATCAGGATCCAGTAGGGCAGAGCTGCTATCGTCATTGTGGGTGGAGTGGAGTTGTCTGGACCCTCCGGGGTGGTGACGGTCCTTTGTGATCCTGCAGGGGCATAAGTGCATGATTATTGCATGTGTGTGTGTCATGGTGTGCAATTGGTGGCTCACCGTGTACCCCAGTGCAAGCATTCCTGTGTGGGGTTGGGTGATGATGGTTGGGGGGGTGTTCTGGGTATGTGCAGTGAGCATGCTTTAGTGAGGGGTGACCATGCTTAGTTGTTGCATGCAGGGCTTGGTGTTGGGATGTGTGGTTTGTGTTATTAGTACATTAGTGAGGAGTTGGAGTGATAGGGTGAGGGGGGGGTGATAGCATGCAGGTAGGGTGGGGGATATGAAAGTTAAGATTTGACTCACCAGTGTCCATTCCTCCACTCACTCCTCCGAGGCCCTCTGGATGCATGATGGTCAAGACTTGCTCCTCCCATGTTGTTAGTTGTGGGGGAGGAGGTGGGGGTCCGCCGCCAGTCTGCTGAACCGCAATGTTGTGCCTGGAGACTACTGAACGCACCATCCCCCGTAGTTCGTTCCTCCTCTTCCTGATGTCCTCCCGATTTCTTGGATGCTGTCCCACAGCGTTGACCCTGTCGACTATTCTGCACCATAGCTCCATCTTCCTGGCTATGGATGTGTGCTGCACCTGTGAGCCAAATAGCTGTGGCTCTACCCGTAGGATTTCCTCCACCATGACCCGGAGCTCCTCCTCGGAAAAGCGGGGGTGTCTTTGGCGTGACATGAGGTGGTGTGGGTGATGTGTGGGGTGGTGTATGTGTTGATGAGTGTGGTGATGTGTAGTGGTGTGTGGTGTTTTGTGCGTGGATGTTGTGTGGGTGATGGTGTTGTGTGCCTCTGTGTGGTGGGATTGTCTAATCTGTGCTGTCTCTCTGGCCTTCGTGACTAATTTTTGGTCGTAGGGGTTTGTGGGTGATGTGGGTGTGTGTTTTATATTGCGTTGGGTGTGTGGGAGTGGTGTTTCTATGTGTATCAGGTGTGTGTATTTGGAATTGTCCAATGTGGCGGTGTTTTGGAGATGTGTGTGTATTTTGAGCGCGGCAGTGTGTACCGCCAATGGAATACTGCAGTTGAAAGACCGCCGCGTGGATTCGTGGGTCGTAATTGCATGGGCGTGTTTCTGTTGGCGTGGAGGTTTTGTTTTCGCCAGTTTATCACTGACCTTTGGTGTGGCGGACTTGTGTGGGTGTCAGAATTTCGGCAGATTCCGAGATGTGTGTCTTAATAGCTGTGGCGGAATTCCGCGGCCGCGACGGTGTATTGGCGGTCTTCTGCACGGCAGTAAGCGGCTTTTACCGCCAATGTTGTAATGACCCCCTTAATCTTGTATACATTTTATAGCTGCATATTTGTTTTTTTAGATTTTTGTATTTGTATAGTGCAGATTTAGGCCAAGGGCATACTTTTCTCATACTGTGCGTATGATAATAACAGTGGCTGAGTGACTGCATTTTTGTGGCACACTCTGCCCCAAGGGGTGTCTCAGCACTCTGCTGAGTTTCAGTAGATTTGGTCCTCAGAAATTTGGTGATGGTAAGTAGAGTATTCCATTAAAATATATTTTAAAAAATGTTATGAGACACAAATATTGTGTCAAAAATATTGTCGATATCAAAAATATCATGGGACAGAATTTAGAAGGTAACACTATCATTTTTAAGCCTCTTATATCATGTTTTGAAACACCGTTGTACATAATAATCTTTTTAAATTAGCTAGCTCATTTCTATTAGTTTTTGTTTCTTAAGCAAGGCCACTGGAATTTTGCAGTGAGGAGGACCAAGTTATGAGGCAGGGTGGACTAAATTATCCAACAAGGAAACGCAAATTATGCACCGTATTGTGGCACATTCTGTAATAGGATTATTTCATTATTATGTCAAATTTTCAAGAAAATGCTGCCTGAAGAAAGGTTTTGCCTGATTTTGCACCTAATTACAGCACTAAGCAGCACACAGGTAGCAAGTCAACCTTTGCTAAGGGCCTTCCACTGCCCATCAACATATATTGATGCATTTTTAGTAACTTTTGAGCTGTTTCAGCTAGAAACAAATTCTTTTTGTAAAACTCTGCAGATTATACAGCACATGGTGGGTTATACGGCATAAGAGGCAAATCCACAAAAGTCCTGAAAATGCTGCTGTTACAAAATTTAAGTGCCCTTGGTTATAGTTTGTTATTATTTTAATGTTAGCTTTGTTTGATTATTTTTTTAGTTTTGTCTTTTGTGATTTGGTAATATACTTTAAGGTTTTCGAATTTTATGTCTTTTGTTGGGTGGGTTGGTGGGTGTGTAGAGAATAAAGAGTGAGGTTTTTTAAATATGTATTTTTAACTGATGCTAAAAATATTTTATAAGTTTTAATGTGTTAATTCTATAATTAATTATCTAATTTCCAGTTATTTAGTGCATTAATTTGAACATTGTATTTCATTGTTTATTGAGAAAGTAATAATTTATTGCATTTTTATTACACTATTTACCAAAATAGTGTTATTTCTTTAATGTGCATTTCTATTTATTTCTGTTATCAATTAAGCTTGTTTTATGGTAGTTGGGATATAAGGGCAATAGGATGGGATGTATTTTCAAATTTCTTTTTTTTTTAATTGTAATTGATATATAAATATAATTGAATGCATAATTGTACATGTGGCCTACATGATATTTTGTCTTCTATTTTTTTGTTGTCAATATTTTTGACGTTTTATATAATGTATGTAAAGATGCAATTTGTATCCTCAATATAATTTCAGCAATATTTTTTGTAGGTGATATTTCAGTAAGGAGTTCTGTAGCTGTATTACTGCTGCTGAGAAGCCACACCTGCTTACCTGTTCTTTTTTATAGTGCATTACAACAAAGCACCAAGCTCTGCGTAGTGTACATTGTGTGCATAGTAATGGATCTTAAAGAAGATGGATAAATGTGTCACATTTCCAGTATAGATGGCTTTCTGAACTAAGCAAAATTATCTGAACTTGATACACTCAGACACCGGTAGCTATTGTAGAACTATGAAAGAAGGAGTGATGCAACTAAAGTTATTAGTCTCCAGGATATGGCATGCTTCAGTATTATGCAACAACTGTAGTTTTTAAGTTGCTGTTTTTATCATTTACAACATTCCAGTTGTCCAGACATGAGGACACAAAAACATTTATCTGTCACAACTGTTCCCAGCATTATCAATGCCTGTCTATGATCAGAGGAAATCTGTGCACATACCGTGCATCCAGATGGGGTGTTGAGGCTCTTCCAGATGTTAGGGTGAGTTGGTGCCTGACTTATCAACTACAAAATAACTCCCTATCTTTAATCAAATAGTATCAGAATGCCAACAAGATTTATTCATCTATTTTGTTTCCTCCTAACTGGGACCACATCAACTAGACTCCTGACTCCTATCCCATGTGTTATATGGTGGAGGGTAACACTGTGGCTACTTAAAGAAGCTTTCCTTTCCTTAGGCTGTCAAAAAGAACACTGAACAGAGCTTTGTGAATCTAGTTCTTTACATCATTAGAAAGCCAAGGTATGGAACGGTGTAGCAGATGTTTCATTGTTTTTTTTCTAAAACAAAACAGGACTGTACCACTGCATTGATTGCCACTGTTAGTGTTAAATCAGGTTCAATGTTAATTCCCAATTTTTTGCTACTTGTTTGTGCTGTTTTTGGGTGGGTGGAAAATCACCCAATGTAGTCAGACAGGAATATGAGCGTAAGGAATTACAAATTTATAGTGATTCCCAAATTTCTTTCTGACAGTTTTTCTGACATTATTACAGTGTGTTCTGTGACATTTCCATTCAGTGTCGCAGCATGCGTGTTTTCTTGTACATGTACTATGAAATTAGTTACATACAATTGGTTTATTTAATTTTTTATAAAGCTACAGAAAATGTCTCAGTGGTGTGTAAGATAAATGTCATATGTGGGCTGTAGTGTGTAACTGCACCACTCACATAAATGGCTAAAGTTTTTGTTATTTTTCACTTCTTGCCAAAAACATAAGTCAAAATTGAAGGCGGATTTTTGATAAGTGGAGTAGCAAAGTAACGTTTAAAAGAGTGTCATGCGAGAACTGAAATTAAAGCCAGTTTGGCTGGCAGTATCCTTCCAGTGACAGTAGCTAGCATCCCAGTTAGGAGGAAATTGTTGACTTTCTGGTGGACAATGCAGACATTTCTAGAAGCAGGCAGACTCATGTGGTGTAAACACTGACCACTTAGCAGGGATGAATCAACTGGGTGAAAACATGAACAGATGGCAACAGAAAGGACTGACACAACAGTCACTTCTTTCAATGGAAGAACCATACATGTGACAGAATCTTTTTGCGTCCAGAGTTCTCCCAGACATTAGCCTCTGCTCTCCACTAAAGTATCATATTTTTCTATGATACACAGATGGAGTGTTCCCACATTTCCATAGGGGGGGGGGATGAGAGGTGATACCGCACTTAGGAGTTTAGTGACATGTTGTATGAAGTTTCTAGGTGGGTTTGCTCACTGCATGATGAAAGACGAAGTACTAAAACAGCAAGTTATTTTTTGGTGGACATTTTGCTAGGATCGGGTATATGAAATACTCCAAGCACGGGCTAGTGTGTAGGATAAGAATGACACTTCCTCAGCACACCTTCAGACCATTCCTGGTCCCAGCAAAAACACCTGAAAAAAAGAAAAAAGATGTAGTTTGACTGACAGAGAAAGAAGGCTGAAAGACTTCCAGACTGCACTAGCTCCCAGGGACTGGAACTGCTCTCCAAACATTCATCTGCTTGACCTCCACTTCACTACAAAGACACAGAAAAGGCAGAAGGGCATCACCCTGTAAGAAGAGCCAGCTGAACAGCTGAGAGTGAAATAGCTCATGAAAGAATTCTGAATGGAGAAAGATCTGGTACCTAGAAGCCTGCCCGAGACCGGAAGTGTGTAAGAGGGATCAGGAGTGACTTTCAGGGTGTCTAGAAATTTTAGTAGTAGTTCAGACTCTGGGTGAACAGGACAAATCATCAAAGCTCTCTAAGTGTAACCAAGCCGGTCTAGATGCAGATACAGGTGTGACCCGCTCTTAGCTTCTTCACATGGTGTTTGAGGCTACTGTGGACCACCACAAAAGTGTATTTGACTCTGTGGAGTTCTTGTTGGTTATAGTATTCAGCTTTGCCCCACTGAAGGAAAACAAGGGCCAAAATAAGTGATTAAGTCTGAAAGTAGGGCCTAGGAACCAGGCAAGGTGAAAAATCTGTTACAGTGCTGAAGCAACCTAGTGCATACAAAATCTAACACTGCCCCTCCCAAAGCCTGTGGTAACAACACAGAAAGGTTCAGAAGGAGCTCAACTACAATATTTATGATGTTGTTAAACACATGTATGATAGATCATGTTATGCCCCTAAACCTTGACCTACTGGCTAAAGAGGTCTGAAAACTTGTAATGAAGCCCTATGCATGAAGGCCGGAGTAAAAGTGCATTCGTATATAGTCAGAGGCACTCAGTGGCATCTTGCATTAGAAATGTATCTGTGCCATAGCCGGCAGAAAATACACTTGAGCCAAGAATGTAGTATAATTTCAAATCATCTCCAAACTTGCATCATTAGGTAATCTCTTACAGTGTACCGAAGCAAAAAACTTCCTGGCTCACATTGCTTGGAATATGCAGCAGTGCCAGTCGCTCTCACTCTGGTCTCTCAACATCAGTGGTCTGACAAAATATGCACATTGAAAGAAAGTTCTGAATTATCTAAAATACCAAAAGTTGGACATCATATGGCTACAGAAATCTCATGTACCACAGAAAGAAGCAGAGAAAAATAAAAGAGATTAGGCGAAAAACAGTCCTAGCAGCTTCAAAGTCAGCTACATCACCAGATGACCAACAATCTACATCACTACCTTATAGGAATTATGGGGGGTCATCATCATAATTCACAAGTCAATACCGGCATGAGCAACAAAGGTCTGGTGAGACAAGGAAGAATGCTATGTCTTTGCAAAACTAATAATTCAGAGCTTGGTATTGGCAAGAGGCTCAGTGTAGATTCCAAATATGGCAAAAAGTTATTTACATGTAGTTCTACAGTTTTAACCAAAATATACAGAACACCAGTCGTGATCGGGGGAGCCCAGAACCTGCCTGCCAGACTCGATTCTTGACCGTTACCCAGACCCAAGAAGTCATAAAGATAGAGGAACATTGAGAGACCTAATAGCAGAACTAGTTGATCCATTTAAAAAAACAATAATAATGGAGCACTTGTTGTACCTATAAGAAAGCCAATTTATAGTAAATAAATAATAATACATAAGTAAATACAAATACAGCAGTCAGATAGAACAAAGGTTTTTTGTTAGTCCTTCTTCATTCTTTTTTAAATCAAAAGTCCAGAATACCTACGTAGTGATAAGGTGTTTTTATACTTCATCTTTACATAGTGAAACATTCAATAAGTTAGTCTGGTAATGTCAAATTCCACATAATTCAACCAACGTGTTTCGTCCAACCTAGGACTTTTTCAAGGCTATGTCCAAAATGTTTTTTATTCCAAAGTATTGCAGCAAAAAGAGAAGCATATCATACTGGAAAGTAGGCCAAATATAGTAAGGAATGACCGACATGCTATCAATGTTATTTCTCGAAACACAAAGGCATCTCTTACACAAGGCAGACGCCAATAAACTACAACACCATTACACTGTGCATAGGACTTATCAAGGTCTGAGACTCCATCCTTATAGAGGCAGCTGAATCACACATTTCCAAGCCCGAATCCACCAGGTCTAATGATGACCTTTAATGAAGTTTAGTGCAAACAATATTTATTAGTAAGTTGTTCCATGAAGACTTCAGAACCCAACAGGAGGAATATACTTTTTAATAATTTTTGCATGAATGGAAACCAGAACTGACTACTTTCTGACTCATTCCAGACTCCTCTCAAACATAACCATTTCCATGATACAGCCAAGTTCTTATTTGGATCTTGCACCAAACAGCATACTAAATTCATAGGAAAAAGATGGAGAAAGGACCCAATTAAATTTTGTCTACCAGAGGAGAGGAACAAATCTACTCCTTTATATGCAAGAATACCTTCTGCTATTACATCTATTAATTGAAAGAGACAGCTCCTTATCGACTTACCCCAGAGCTGCAATAAGTAAATTTGCTGCCTTATACTACTGAATACACAAGGCAGAAGCACTGACGGGTAGTAGTGATGAGACAGATTTCCTGGCTGAACTACCCATTTATTGTCTTACTGTGAAACTCAGAGAGGTACTGAGCGAAGAGGCCTTGGAAGAAGACAATGCCAACAGGGAAGTTCCAAGCAGAAGACGGCTTCTCAGCAATATTTCACAAATATACTGGTAAGCTCTCAATCCAACTTCTAGAGAAATATTTAGAGAAGCTAGAGATGCACACAGCCTATGTGACAATTTCAACAGAGCCCTAATTGCATTGATACCATAGTCAGGGATAGACCTATTGATGTGTGGAAATTATAGACTGATCTCATTTATAAGCACAGACATTGTAATAATTGCAAAGGTACTACCGCCCAGACTAAAGAGTCATCTGGGTCTTAGTATACAAAAACCAAGTGACTTTTTTCCCCGACCGTTCCTCATGTAACCACAAGTTCACGTGACTACATCTACTTTGGCACTCGACTCATAATAAATCAGACAATAGGGTGGCCCTTTATTTTGATGCAGAATAAGCTTGTGATCATGTGGAGGGGGGTGGCATCTCTTTTGGATCATGCCCAGAAGGGTTTTACAGACATCGTTAGATGGCTCTATGCTTTTCCCATGTCTATGGTCAATTGCAATGGATTAATGTCAGATAGAATTACAATTTCCAGGGGCAGCAAACCAGGATGCACTTTATCACCACTACTCTTCCTCCTAGCATTAGAATTATTTGCAATCACAATCAGGCACACACAAGAGATTATGGGGATAGACACTTCAGCAGGACACCTACTCTATGCTGATGATATAGCATTAACTTTAGCTACACCATAGATATCCATCCCTGCATTGATGGTGGTACTTCACATCTTCACTTCCTTCTTTTTATATAAAATCAACTGGTCTAAGAGTAAGGCTATGCAAATGACAGTGCACACCACTTTAACCTCTCTAGTTGGCCACCCATTTCAGTGGATTGAGAGCAAAATTAAATACTTGTCCATCCTAATGTGTAGCCAACATGATAAGGTGATTAAGGACAACATAGACTTAATAATGGAACAAATGCAACAGGACTTTGAGAAATTGAGCAAACTAAAGTTCTCCATATGAGGGCAGATACAGACAATAAAATGGTGGTCGTCTCCGTCTTTACTTATGTAAAATACATACTACCCACTGTAGTCCTGCAAAATCTACTGCAACAATTTAACCAATCGATTAAGGACAACATTTGGCAGAACAGTCCCCCGCATCTGGCAGCTGCTACGCTACATGTGATGACTAGATCTACCCAGAATTGAACTCGACCATACAGCGCTACACCTAAGTCAAATGGCCTATCATCTTGACATGGACCTACAAAAATAGACTGGCACTACTGGGGTACCACCTCCAAGGGGGAGTAACAGACCCACAAGTGATCTGTGCGGGCCAACCTTCAGAAAAAAGCAGAACCCATCCAATAATGTCAAGGAATGTCAAAATGTGATTAGCCATAAAATCCTACGCTAAGATGAATGTGTAAACCTACAAGTGCCAATATGGAATAACACAGAACTTCATATAAACAAATGGTGAACTGCCCATCATGGACCATAAAAGGAATTATGCTGGCACAAGTGCTGGATAATGGCTCAATTAATTATTTCAATGCTCTTCAAATGGAGTTCCATTTAGAACTTTGGCTATTTCTTCAATACCAGCAACTATGAACCTGCCTGAAAACAAAACTGACTACACTATTTAAATGCCTTTACACCTTTTTCATACAGACCTATCTAGAATGTTAGAGTGGCTATGAGAACATTATTTCAGACCTTTACGACATATAAATTGAAAACAAATACTCACAACCTTTATCAATCTTCTTCCAACAAAGGTGGTAACCAAATGTGCAAAATCCATTATCTGGAGCAGAATGTGCTATCCTCCATGGCCAATGGCTAAAGGAGGCCATACTGAAACATAGCTGTTTTCGAATGCTCAATAGCTGGCACATCCAGTGTGAACTTGATAACAGAGGCAAAGTGCTGGAGATGCACAGGTGCGACAAGTGACATGGTACATATATTGTAGCTCTGTCCAAACTTGAAGACATTGATGGAGCAAAGTTTCTTAAACCTAAAAAATATATGTCATAATTGTGGTATGGTTGAATGGACCTTTTTTTAGCCAACCAGAAGAGAACATTAGGAGCATTCTTTTACATACATTTCCATAATATTGATGACCAAGGGGGCTCTACATGACAAAGAGAAACATAATCAGTTTAAAAGGCTTTATTAACAACTGTAGTCAGGTTAAAGTTATTAATATTCAGATACTTACATCCTAGGCCTTTCTATTACAGGTTTAAATTGTCAAAAAGCTGATATTGTAGCATGAGAGGGAACATGACAGAAACTAGAGATACATACAGAATACAGTATACCAAAAAATGAAGTTTCTGAAAGGAAACCTCTATTCTAAATTGGGGAATAATACGTCAGAAAGAGCATTTGATTTGGGTAAATAAGTTGAAATGTCAGCATCACATAACCAAATGAAGGTTTCTGATGAGATAATAGTAATACTTAGGCATGAAGCCTTTGCATCCAGGTAGTGGAGATCACCAGAGGCAAGAAATATCAGCTTGAAGTCAGCAAGCATCTCTGGGCACCTGGTCTAAGGTTCACACACTATCACATTTCAGCAAAACATTGTTTGCAGCATTACAACTTCTTCCCACTCTTGAGAGCCAATCATCTTCCTTCTGTCTCTGGAAGCAGGTAAACTCCCCTTGTTCTTGTGATATTACATTGATCCTTCAATTGTTTCCCTGGACAGACTATATGGGAACAAATGGCTCTTCCCACGAGTCTCCCATCCTGGCATCCCCTGCTTCTTCCAATGGAAACCTCACTAGCAGTACATAACAAAACCACTATTCTCTAACTAGTAGAAAGCATCTGGAAATACAGCGTCTGCATTGTTTTCCCAGATCAAGCAAAATAACTGCAAAGGGAACTTGCAGATCTCTTCGCCTGAAATGTGTAAATGTGCATTCAAAATGGGATTGATATTAGGCTAACTAAATCCATTCAAACACGTTAGCTTGTGTTCTGCTCTTAATAGCTTTGTGTGGTCACCTATTACAAATGATATAATTAATGTGCAGATGATTATTCAATAATGTAGTTAACATTATGTCAATAAATGTGATAATTCTGCAATGTAAAATGATGGCCCAGATTTAAGAGGGCCTAGCGTCTTTCCAACGCTATATTAGCATCATTTTTTGAAGCTATTGTGGCGCTGGAAAGCTCAAAAACGACATGCCATATTTACAAAGCATTGCACCACTTTGTAACCCCTTGTGCCACATTATGCCTGCACCTGTTCCTGCACTAGGGGAGGCTGAAAAAATGGTGTTGAGAAATCTAAGCTTTTTCTTTACGTCTTTTTTATTGGCATATTTGACGCCTGCTAACAGCAGGCGTTAAAATGGAATCTCCCATTGTTTTCAATGGGCCTCTGAGTGCTGTGCAGGATTAGCATCAACATTTTTTACTATAAAGCACCGGACTAGTGTCAAAAACTACGACGCTATTACCCCTGAACACCGCCACAGTGTGCCGTATTTTAAATATGGCGTTCACATGGTGGCGTTACGGAGTGCTAAGGGGTGCAAGAAAAGTGGTGCTGCACTAGGTGCACTGCCACTTTTCATAAACCTGCCCTTATGCTTTCCAATATGTTGGAATAAAATTTTGCAATAATTGAAACAGGCAAGAGGTTTAAAAATCGGGCCATAACTGGAGCTTGGTCTTCTCCACAATACTGGGAAATGCTAAAGGTGACCAATCATAAGAGAAGATGGCTGGACTTTGCTCTAGGCGTGTTGAAAGTATACATCCAGCACCACTGGAAATGCAAACTACATCCACGATGAAGGAATGGGCTAAAACAATGCTAACAATAGTGACATATGAGTCACTAATCAACAAGCTGCATGACCAACTAAAGACCTTTAAAAATATCTGGGGCCTTACTCTGGATAGAAAGCTCAGAAACTTGACTCCACCTTGAGATAAGGTAGATAACCATCTTTTCTAAAATAATGTTTGCATGTTGAAAAGTGAATCGGAGATGTAAAAACACCCTGGCTATGCATACCTGGAAACGAAAATCCAATACTGTGCAAAAGGTAAAGTATGATCCTTTGTGTTCTACATTAGATAAGGATCTTTTGGTGATTGGGCCACAGTTATTAGGCCTAGGGTTGAGAACTGTACCTTCTAATAATTCCATGAACAGAATTTCCTACACACACGTGTAATGAAAATTGTTTGTAATAAAAATAAAAGAATATTTCTAAGAATCTTATTTACATTTAAATGTAGGTGGTTTGGAAACATCCAATTACCCTTGACAACAACAAATGAAATTTCTATCTTTGATTTGATGTCCTGGAACAGCTGGGTTTTGCTCACATGCATAAACAAATGGGTTCCAAATAACATAAATACCAAAGTGGGCATCACATGCAAATGTGGATCCAAATCTGTGATGTTATCGACCCCTGTGGGGCACAGCAATTAGGAGATAAGATGAAAGTTGAAACACTGTTATTGTGGCATCATTTTATTTATTAAAATGTACTAATTTTAAAAAGTGTGTTGTCTTTTCACTTTATTACTGTTTTGTGTTGCATAAATACCTTACACATTGCCTCTAAGTTAGCTTGACTGCTTTTGGGCCAAGATACTGGAGGGTTTAGCACAGGTTAATTTGGTGACCTTTGCAGTTCACCCTGACAAGGATTATGGTTGTTGCCTCAGTGGGGCTTCCATCTTCTCAACCAATAACCCAATTTCTTCCAACAACAAATAGGATTGATAACACAAATGGTGCAGTGAATTCAGATGTTTTACCTCCAACTGAAATAATCATGATAGCTGATTCTATTCTTTTTTATTAAAGTGTTTTCCTTAATGTGTCAGTATTGTCGTGTGCAGTATTTGGAGAAGGATGTGGTACAATAAAAAAGAAACACATAGAGAAAATAACAAAAGAACACAAAGCAAAGTTCTAATGTTGCCAATGCACAAGTAATTAGCAATGAAGGAGCATATGTTACTATACTAGCCACATATGATCTAATCACTGTAGGTGTTATACACAACAGTGGTATGATCACACAACCTCCTACATTCACCACCCTCATCAGTATGACTCAGATATATTTCACAACCTTTCATTTATAGTGCTTAACAGATGGTGCAAGAAGGATAATGGCATGGTTAATGATGTTTGATGCCCCTTTGTGGACCCTATTAAAGTAACGTTTTATGTACTATTTCCATTTTATTTCTTCAGTAGAATTCTTAGGTGATTTCATTCAGAAATATATCAGCAGAGGACATCAGGTAACGCTTCAGTGGACTGCAGATGTGCTTGAGAAAGGACGTTTTAGGTAAAGTCTCTACATAAGAGTCAATAGTGCTATTGTAATATATCGAGCCCTAGAGCCAATCAGACATCTTGGGCACAGGCCCCAACCCCATCGCATGTCTATTTCTTTTTGCCTCTTAGCTGGTTCTAATAGTCCAAATTTGATGTTGCCCTGTCTTAATCTGGGTCAGAAATGTATTTCTTCTGATGTCTGTGTGTTAGACTTGGCATCCTTGATGTGGTCTCCCCTAACTTTTTGCCTCTGTTTCCCAGGTTGTTGATGTGTGCTGGACAATGTTTTTGCTATTTTGTCACTCTGGGCACCTTACCACTGCTATCCAGTACTAAAGTGCAAGTGCTCCTATACAGAATTATTGTCATATTTGATTCACTAGTAAGTCCCTAGTACAGTGCACTAGATGTGCCCAGGGGCTGTAAATCAAATGCTTCTAGTGGGCCTGCAGCACTGGTTGTGCCACCCACCTTAGTAGCTGTGTAAACATGGCTCAGACCTGCCACTGCAGTGTCTGTGTGTCCAGTTTTAAACCGCCAATTCGACTTGGCAAATGTATCCACTTGCCAGGCCTAAAACGTCCCTTTTCTTACATGTAAGACACCCCTAAGGTAGGTAGGCCCTAGGTAGCCCCATGGGCAGGGTGCAATGTTTGTTTAAGGTAGGACACATACTAAGGTGTTTTATATATCCTAACAGTCAAATACTGCTAAATTTGGTTTTCACTGTTGCAAGGTCTATCCTTTTCATGGGTTGATCTGGGGGCTGCCTTTAAATATGATTAAAGCGCAGATTCACTTTGGGAGCAGATAGACATCTGGAGTTTGGGATCTCTGAGCTCACAATTTAAAAATACATCTTTTAGTAAAGTTGACTTTTAAATTGTGTGTGTGAAAATGCCACTTTTAGAAAGTGAGCATTTTCTTGCTTAAACCATTCTGTGACTCTGCCTGTTTGTGGATTCCCTGTCTGAGTTAGTCTGACACTTGGGCTGTTAGCACCTCTCGCTAGACAGTGACACAAAGGGAGCTGGGGTGTATCCTGCATATCCTGATGAGCCATCTGTGCAAGGATGAAGGGGTGGAATGGTCACTCACACCTTAAAGGGCTGTGCCTGCCCTCACACAATGCAGTCTCCAACCCCCTGGTGTGTGTCTGGAGCCTGGCCTGGGCAAGGCAGGATTTCACAAACAAGAGATACTTTTCTTTGAAGTAAGCTGACTTCAAAGGGCAAAATGGGTATAAGAAGGGAACCCACAACCACAGACTTTAGATCACTTCTGGAAATCAAGAGGAACCTCTGCCTGGAGAAGAGCTGGCGAGCTGAGGAAGAAGAGCTTCCCTGCCTTTGACTGTGCTTTGTGGAGCTATCTTGCAGTTGCTGCTTCTGCCTGGTGAAAGGGGACAAAGACTGGACTTTGTTGGGCATTCCTGCTTGTGAAGAAATATCCAAGGGCTTGTACTGAACTTGCCTCCTGTTGTTGAAGTCTCGGGGCCGTCAAAGACTTCCCCTGCCAACACCTGGGCTCTCTGCTGAGACTCCTGCCCTGCCAAGTGGTGCCCTATCCAGTTCCTGGGGCCTTGACAGGTGAAGCTGGCAGACCAAGCCTGAAAATCCACACACAGACCGCCGTGCTGGGAAATTTCCGACTCAACCTCCAAGAGCGGCTGAAGAAATGACGCGCCACCAGCTCCATGGCTGAAATCGGTGCAGCGCTTGCAGCGTGGCTGTGAGATCGAGACATACGGCTGGAGAAAAGACGTGCCACATCGCTGACAGAGGCTGGTATTGTCGCAACCCATACAGCGCGGTTTTGCTATCACCGTGCAGCAGGATTTTCGACGCAAACCTTGCTGGGCGTGGAAAAATGAGGCAACGACTGCCCGGACCCTAGTGTTGCCCGGATCGACGCATCGCTCCCCAGCGGCAAGGAAAAACAACATACACCGGTCTGGCCAGAGAAGGAGAAATGACGCACAAACTCACTTGCGGGTGAGAAATCGATGCACAGATTACCTTTTTCGACCCACACTCGACCGTGCATGTTATTTTAACATGATTCAGAAACTTTTCAACGCTAACAGTGTTTTATCTGTTTACCAAAGAACTTAAGACTCTTTTTGATTTTTAATTAATAACTTGACATGTGTATGTTGGATTTTTGTCATTTTGGTCTTGTTTTGTTTAGATAAATATTTTCTATTTTTCTAAACCTGTGTTGTGTCATTTTGTAGTGTTTTCATAAAGTTACTGTGTGTGTTGGTACAAATACTTTACACATAGCACTCTGAAGTTAAGCCTGCCTGCTCATGCCAAGTTATCAAGGGGGTGAGCAGGGGTTAGCTGAGGGTGATTCTTCTTTACCCTGACTAGAGTGAGGGTCCTTGCTTGGAAAGGGGGTAACCTGACTGCCAACCTAAGACCCCATTTCTAACTCCGTGACATGGGAGTACTCCATAGTCACATGTGTGGGTGTGCCTTCAAAAGTGAAGGAGATTCTGTTTTTCTTCAATGCTTGAAGAATACAATGTTTCAAAATGCATGCTATGACTGTCCGAGATCTAGCCAGAGTTTAACCTCCCTATGTTTCCAATTTGTGGGCTCTCTGAAATTCGAGGTTCTCATTAAACTGTAGATTCAACAGATGAAGGTAAACTCACCCAAAAACAATATCATGTCATGTTATCTTTCTTTACTTGCTCTGTAGCACCTCACCGATGAATATTTTCATTTCTTGATCAATCTTCCTTGTCTGTGATCTTTTTTTTCGGCCTTTAAGCCGCCAGGCCCCAGTTTGGATAGTTACCTAATTATTTCTCAACTTATTCCTGCCGAACTACAGTGATGTCAATGAGCTCATGAAGGTAGGCTTGTTCAGCGATTTCACTTCCAAGGATACTTCAGTCATTGTAGAGTCAAATGTCTGAGGTTTAGAACTAATAGCTGGAACTTTTCTCATTATAGTTACTAACATATCTTCTGCCATTTGTGTGAGTGTTGGCCACGTGCTTGCCCTCGGCTAATACCTCAGTGAAGAAGAGCTGCCTGACTGTAGTAAATATAGGAGAGTTCAGAGATTTGAACTGAGGTCTAATGATATCCTGTACTCATTTGTAGCTTTCTGAAACTGTATATGCTGTGTGCTGTTTTCAAAAGATCTTGAAGAATAAAATAGCCCAGTCCCTCCTTGCATTTATTTAGATTATAGTTGCACTTACCAGGTATAGCAGGATTCTGCACCCCTTGTCTGCAGCTGGATCACAGGTTAAATATGCCTTCGGCCCAGGGTAAATGTCTCAAAAGCTTACTGAAAACAAGTCTGGCCAGTGCTTAACTCCTCCCGATTGTGCACCATTTTCATTTCACTTTACTTCCACTGTTCTAGCAATCAACCTATGTGTGACTTCTTGGAGACTCCTCTTCCTAATGCTCCATCAGTGTGCAGAGGTCTCATTTTATTCTGTTGGTCCAGGTAAATTTCCAGAAAGTCTGATGCGGTGTGTACCTCCTGCCCTACCATTCCATTCCATTCACGTTAAATTCCATAAATTGGCCTTCTTGCCAGTTAGTGTCCCTGTTTACAATTGCCCCGCAATGGAATTATGATGCATACTCTTATCTGCTATTTGTACTCCTTTTCCAGGAAGTACGTCCACTAGTATCCATGCATGTCATCTGTACAGCAGGTCCACTTTCTCTAGTGCTCCAATGCCACCTCTTCATATAGACATCACTCCTTACACACCACGCCAGTATATACTCACCAGATCTCACCTTCTGTATAAGTCACGCTCTTGGACCTATACAGGCTGATATTCAGCACGCAGTGTACGCTGTTGTCCTTGGAGTTCAGCAACCTCAAAACCAGACCCACATAGTATTCTCGCCCTAACAGCTCATCCGCGTTCCTTTCCCAAGAAGTCTGATTCGAGGGTGGCAATGCTGCATCGCATTCCGGCTCCCAGTTGGCCTCAGATACTTCCCCACTCGCTCGTAGGTTATTCAGCCGAATCAACAATGCCACCCATTCATGGAGGCACCACTTGGCCTTAAACAGGCTAATTTTCAGTCTGTGATCTATTGATGTAAGCTCCTGAGTTTAGCAGCATCCAAACCATTTCCTCGCAGTGTACTTTTGACTCATTTGGGTTTCTCCCATGCTGGTCCAGCTCATACACAACGATGGTGTGCCACACCCCCATCTTTTCTTTTGCCTCAAATACCTCACAGCATAATTCACCCAATGGTGCAGATGGTCAGCATGAGCACTGATGTTTCTCCTTCCTCTGGATTCCCAAACTGCTAACAAGTCCCTCTGTTTCACTGCTGTATACCTTGGGTAAACCTCCCTTCCAGCTGCAGAGACTTAGGAAGCAGCCATCTTGCTTTGCTGCAGGCTCCGCCCCTCTAGGTTTCCCAGTGAATTCTAAGAGAAAACCTGAAGAAGAATAGTACTCCATGAGATAATCACAACTAAATCTTAGTTAAACAGGTCTCAAGTTATGCAGTGCGGTACTACTAAAGAATGAAGAAATTCTTATACCACCCCCTAACCATGTAATGCACCCTACAGTTAGAACGTAATTTACATAAGTACAGCTTTTGCCTCGGTTTGCCTTCACATTAATACAAATGTAGAAATGGTGCATGAAGCAACACAACGATCCTAAACATAAAAAGGCAGTTTCATTATCAGACTTGTCTTTCAGTTGATGCAGCTCGCACTTAACATCTGCATATCGCACAGGATACCATAACTGTACTGGCACCTAAACAATTTTCTACTGGATTCATCAGTGACAACCACCTTCAGTGGTTGTAGATTTTATCAACCTGATTTTCGCAGGCAGCGTTTAAATGGCAAATTTCAGACAAAGGATTCTACGAAGATCTTAAATGAAATCTGAGCGGTGATCCAATTCTTTATAAGCTCAGGTAAAGTGTGCCGAAAGAGCGATAAGTATTGTTGGCTTCTGAAAGAGTGAGGGCTGTTTTGTGCCCGTTTTCAATGCTGTTTGCGTGCGGCAGCGATAGAATGGGCTTGAAAGGTAAGATACATGCTAGCTATATCCTTTCTTCAGTATGACTGACAGTTGATTTGTATCACTGGCAGAAGCCGTTAGCAGAGCCATGCGTTTAATGGCCGACTTGAAAGTGAAAATGTAAAAGGGATTTATAACACTGGCAAACAAAGCGAACAAAGCAGAGGACACGTGTTTAAGTCAGAGAATCTCCCAAGAGATAAAAGTAGCTGTTTTGTTGCAAAGCCATAGTACGTTGTTACTGTGTTCACATTCGTGTGGCGGCCTCCAGAAGCAAACAGCCCGACAAACAGCCTCTACTTTCATAATCGTATTATTCGTCAATACAGACACTGCTTTTTGGCATTGAGTTACAAAAATATTTCACCGTATAAGGCCAATAGTCGACATTCTGGCTAGTATACAAGCTACATTTATTTATTTTAAAAGTACCCATTCTGAAGTAGCTGCTAGTTGTATTATAAATCGCAGCTGCTAGATGAAGAGGTGTGGTTTTACAAAAAGCTACAAACGTGTGGTATTCATACGAAAATATAAACATTTAGGTCCTGATTTGAGACAAGTTGAGCTGCATCAACTGCAGCACCACTTTTCTTGCGCCCCTTAGCGCCCCCCTAACGCCATTGTGTGTGTGCCATATTTAATATACGGCTCACGATGGCGGTATTTAAGGATTTAGCGTCAACATTTTGTATGCTGGTTTGGCACTTTGAAGGATTAGCGTCAAAAATTCTGACGCTAATCCTGCAAAGCAAATTGAGGCCCATTATAAATATTGGTGTGCCTCCTTTTAACTCCTGCTCTATACAGGTGTTAAAAATGCCGTAAAACATGGCGCAAAGAAATCTTTTATATTTCTTTGTGCCATTTTTTGCCCCCCCTAACGGGAGAACGCTTCTCTTGCATACATTACGCCAGCACAGGCATAATGTGGCGCAAGGGGTTACAAAGTGGCGCAATCCATGCATTGTGCCACTTTGTAAATCTGGGGTGGCGATTTTGGCCTGGTTGGGGCACATTAGCATAAAAGAAATTACACTAATATGGGTATAGAGGCGCTAGGTCCTCTTCAATCAGGGCCTTAGTGGATTGACCACAATCTTCCACTGAGTGCCATCAAACTTATAACCAGACATAATTGAGCCGAGCAAAGTCTCCACATGCCCCGTCATCTAATTTGGTGACAATATAGCAATCTTGCTCACCTAACTCCAGGGGCTGCTCTGTGGAAGACTCTTTACTGGGTGTACCTAGAGCAGATCAGGACAGTGCATCTGATTACATAAAAAAGCACACTGTCCCCAGTACAAAAACAAACTCTGATATTTTGCCCCTGGACTATGAAGAGCGCATCAGTGAAAGACGGAGCTGAAGTTTGAAACTGCAGCTCCAGCTTTCATAGCAAGTTTGTCAGCCTCATTTTTTTAAGAAGATGCCAGGAACCTCCACAGGAGGGTGCAATGCATGACTACATATGCGTACAAAGGGATGTCTTAAGGAGTCTCTTAGATCACCATGGTCCTTTGATGAGTCAGTAGCAGGAGTTCAATAACTGTGCGCATAGGGTAGCATTTACAGGACTAATGATTAAGTGAATGCAGAACAATTATGTAGCTGTACACTATAAATTTGCTGTTTAATGAGGGATCATTCAATGTGTAGAACAACCAAAGACTCAAAATCTTGAACTGATGTAATTGTAAATTTTTGCAATTTTCTCAAATAATAATGAAGGTGGACTATTCGTAGGAAGCTTGAGAGGGTTTCACTGTTCACTAGAGCTAACTGACATACAGAAGAGAGAAGTAAAGGTTGCAAGATTATGTAGATGTGCTGCAGATGAATGACCACCGATACTCAATGTTAGGCATGTTAGCCTTAGGGTGATTTTGCCCTAAACGTTTTGACTCTCTCCCTCTGTTTTTGCTGAAATTCATTTTTGCTTAGCCCTCGGACTCTGTGCACATTAGCACTACTAACTATTGCTGAAGAGTTTGCACTCACCTCTCTAAGTATGTTAAAATTGGTTTACACCTGATTGGCACATTTAATTTACTTATAAGGCCCTTGTAGATTCGTATACCATATACGCAGGTCCTGTTATTTAAATGCTGCAAGTAGGCCTGTGAAACTTACTGTGCCGCCCACTTCAGTAGCGCCATAAAACATGATCCAGATCTGCCATTGGAGTCTGAATGTAGTTTTAAATAGGCAATTGGACTTGGCAACACAACCCCCTTGCCAAGCCTTAAACTTCTGTTTCATTCTAAAAGCCATCCCTGAGGTAGACAAAAGATAGCCCAAATGAGAAGGTACATATTAATTAAAAGGTTAGACATATACTTTTCTGTTTTCGTGTCCTGGCAGCGAAAAACTCCTAAATTCTCTTTTTACTACTATGATGACTACCTGTCCCATAAGAAAACATTGGGCTACCATATTAAGTTTAATAAGTGCTAAAGTTTGACTGGGGACAGATAAGCATTTCATGTTTGGTATCTATGAAGTTGTAATTAAAATTCTTGTTAACGGTAAAGTTGTTTTTCAAATTACAATTTTTAAAATACCGCTATCAGGAACTTTGCATTTGTCTGCCCTAAGCCATTTGGTACTTGCAGCCTGTGCTAGGTCACAGGAGTGAGTATAGTTGGCAGTTAGATTTTGTGAATTCATCCCAGACAATCATGCAATAGAAGGATTAGGTGTGCCTGAATAGGGCATCTGCAGGCAGGATGGGGGTGGGCACACACCCACCTTCAACTAAATAGGTCGTACTCTGCTTACCCACAAAGCGCGTGTCACCTCTGCCTTGTTCCGGAAATTGCAAGCACTTGACAGAGAAACCTCTAGAAAATTCTTCTTTTTCAAAGAAGGCACCAGATTTAAATAGGGCCTTCAGACCCACTATTAAGTTCACTTTTTGGACCTTCAGAAAGATTCATACAGGACTGTTTTGCTGCACCAAAAAGGACTGCTTTGCTGCCTGGACCCTGCATTGACCCCTCAGAGGCCTGCCCTGCTGTTTGAGCTCTGCTTCTTCACCTGAACCCAGGACTACCACAATAACTCCAAGGTCTATTTTCTTGGCCTCCTGTTCAGAGCCACAGGGACATAACAAGATCCCACTATCTTAACCCCGCACCTGGACGCAACCTGAGAGAGTCCTAAATCGCAAGTGGTACTTCTCTAGTCTTGGACCCTCAGGTGTAGTGCTGGAGGTGCCCAGATAGCCAAAATCCAAAACATAGGACTTAATAATATTTTGGCTAAAAACTGTCCTGAGAACAGAGAGAAGACTGCAACCAATCTGCATGTCTATCCGCACAAGGTGCATTGCCGGTCTGCTGACCTTTGCAGCAGCTCTTGCTATATTCTTCTTAGCAGCATCAAAATGCTGTTCAGCAGTCCTTCAGCAAAAAGGGTATCCTGCCTCCTGGAGCTCTCGTCCACTACAGCCTCCTGCCTCATCCAGCTACAGATTTATGACTTCCAAAAAATTGACTAATTCCAAACATAGGACTCCTCACACAAATGTCTTCAAACTGCTCCCCAACAGCAACTCTCTTCCCTTAGATACCGCCTGTAGCCTTGCTCCCCTGAATGTTTACCTTCTCAGAACTTTTTGTTCAAAATTTCTTTTAGGTCTGATGGTAATCAGTGACCAGGCCAATCCACTTCATGTATCTGACCCATGCTCCATCACGGTTGCTCAGCTTTTTATGCACATAATTTCACCTAAAACTTTAAAAATTCATAACTCTGGTTCTACTGAATGGATGTTTGTTGTTCTGGTATGAAATATTTTATTCAAATCTACTCTATTTTTCTAAATTGGTATGGAATTTTTCCTGTGCTGTGCTTTCACTTTATTACTGTATGTAAGCTGCATAAATACTTTACACGTTGCTTCTAAGATACGCCTGACTGCTTCTAGCACCAAGCTACACAGAGGTAAGCACAGGTTAATTTAGTGACTTTTTGGTGGTTCACCCTGCCGGGGATTGTGGCTGTTGCTTGAACCGGGGTTGCCCCCCTATTCAATGAACAGCCCAATTTCTCACATTATGCACTCCATAGTCTTGTTGAGCATAACATACTCAGTTTCCCAGTTAAGCATGCCCAAAGACTTTTCAAATGTGGGTTGTTGTTGCTCAAAGCGTAATAAAAACCTTAAAGAATTATTAGTACACACTAATGGAATGAGGCAGATACCAAATCAAATGTATGCTCCTCAGAATGGGTGGTGTTTGATCAGGCATTGAAGATGTTTTTAACCACAAGCAAATTTATGACTGTGGATATGCATTCTGTTAGAAATGGGGTCTTTGGTTGACAGTCAGATTACCCCCTGTTCAAGCAAGGACCCTCACTCTAGTCAGGGTAAAAGAGAATCACCCTCAGCTAACCCCTGCTCACCCCCTTGGTAGCTTGGCAGAGCAGTAGGCTTAACTTCAGAGTGCTAGGTGTAAAGCATTTGTACCAACACACACAGTAACTTAATGAAAACACTACAAAATGACACAACACCAGTTTAGAAAAATAGGAACTATTTATCTAAACAAAACAAGACCAAAACGTCAAAAATCCGACATACACAAATCAAGTTATGAATTTTTAAAGATTAAACTCAAAAATAGCACTTAGAAACACAAAATGCTTCAATGAGGTGTTAACACGCCGTCGTAACGGAGTCGTTTCCAACAATCCGACACCAGCGGCGCCAGACATGGAGTCGCATAGACCCCCTTGGTGAAGAAATGAAAACGATCCAATGTGCGGAGTCGGGGATCACGGCGTCTGCGCAAAATGTTGAATCCACGCACTTCGAGCTGCGTCGGTCGTGACGTGGTGCAGCGACTTCCACGGAGTTGCAGACTTCTGCGGGGCTGCAGCGATGTCGGGCCTGTGAAGGTCATTGCGTTCCAGCAAAGATCACGGAGTCGGTTGCAGGCGGCATCAGAGGATTCAGCAGCGGCGTCAGTCCAAAGTCATCCGAAGTCGATTTCCTTGAATTTCCACCAGCTTTCCTTTCAAGGGCCCAGGAACTGGACAGGGCACCACTTGTCAGAGCAGGAGTCTCTCCAGAGACTCCAGGTGCTGGCAAAGAGAAGCCTTTGCTGGCCCTGAGACTTCAAACAACAGGAGGCAAGCTCTAAATCAAGCCCTTGGAGATTTCTTCTCAAGATGGAAGTCACACAAAGTCCAGTCTTTTCCCTCTTACTCTGGCAGAAGCTGCAACTGCAGGATAGCTCCACAAAGCACAGTCACAGGCAGGGCAGCTCTTCTTCCTCAGCTCTTCAGCTCTTCTCCAGTCAGAGGTTCCTCTTTTTTCCAGAAGTGTTTTAAAGTCTGTGGTTTTGGGTGCCCTTCTTATACCAAATTTCTCCTCTGAAGTAGGCCTACTTCAAAGTAAAGTCTCTTTTGAATGTGAAATCCTGCCTTGCCCAGGCCAGGCCACAGACACTCACCATGGGGCTGGAGACTACATTGTGTGAGGGCAGGCACAGCCCTTTCAGGTGTGAGTGACCACTCCTCCCCTCCCTCCTAGCACAGATGGCTCATCAGTATGTGTAGGCTACACCCCAGCTCCTTTTGTGTCACTGTCTAGTGTGAGGTGCAACCAGCCTAACCGTCAAACTGACTCAGACAGGGAATCCACAAACAGGCACAGTCACAGAAATGGTATAAGTAAGAAAATGCTCACTTTCTAAAAGTGGCATTTTCAAACACACAATCTTAAAATAAACTTTACTAAAAGATGTATTTTTAAATTGTGAGCTCACAGACCCCAAACTCCACATGTCCATCCGCTCCCAAAGGGAATCTACACTTTAATCAGATTTAAAGGTAGCCCCTATTTTAATCTATGAGAGGGACAGGCCTTGCAACAGTGAAAAACGAATTTAGCAATATTTCACCGTCAGGACATATAAATCACATTACTATGGGCCTGATTCTAACTTTGGAGGACGGTGTTAAACCGTCCCAAAAGTGGCGGATATACCACCTACCGTATTACGAGTCCATTATATCCTATGGAACTCGTAATACGGTGGGTGGTATATCCGCCACTTTTGGGACGGTTTAACACTGTCCTCCAAAGTTAGAATCAGGCCCTATATGTCCTACCTTGACCATACACTGCACCCTGCCCTTGGGATTACCTAGGGCCTACCTTAGGGGTGTTTTACATGTAAGAAAAGGGAAGGTTTAGGCCTGATAAGTGGGTACCCTTGCCAAGTCGCATTTACAGTTAAAACTGCACACATAGACACTGAAATGGCAGGTCTGAGATGTGATTACAGAGCTACTTATGTGGGTGGCACAACCAGTGCTGCAGGCCCACTAGTAGCATTTGATTTACAGGCCCTGGCACGTCCAGTGCACTTCACTAGGGACCTATTAGTAAATCAAATATGCCAATCATGGATAAGCCAATTACATACACATTTTGTAAAGGAGTACTTCCACTTTAGCACTGGTTAGCAGTGGTAAAGTGCCAAGAGCAACAAAAATAGCAAAATCAGAGTCCAGCACACATCAACAACTTGTGGAACAGAGGCAAAAAGTTAAGGAGACCACGCCAAGGATGAAAAGTCTAACACATTCCATTTGCATCATAGTTTCATGACCACAGCCTGACACTCATCTGGAAAAGCCAACAACTACTCTTTGAGTTCCTACAAATGAATGACAAAAATGTTCAGCGTATGTTTTTAAGGCCTTCACATTATTTTTGATGTCTTCCAGATCTGTATGGATGAGTGCAAGGCATTCTTTAGCTACAGTGTCATAGTGTGGCTGAAATTCAATAACACAGTAGTCAATGTCAATGGCGGCTCCTGTCTGTGGCGACCCTTACAGTATACATTTTGGGGATGCAGCTTTACCACTGGCTGACATGTTTGTTGATTTTTATGATGGTCCTAACACTTTGAGTGTGTTTATTTGCTTCTGTGGCGATCTAGTGATGATCTCCAACAATAAAAACAGACTAAATAGCTGGATGCCAAATGCAAAATTCTGCAGAAGTTGGTGTGTTATATTCTTTTGTACTGCTTCCCTCTACACAGTAAATGAAAATCATTACAACCTGCATTTTCAAATGTTGTAAGACTTGTACTATATGATATAAAAATGACAGCACACAGTTTGCCTTGTTGAGTTAAATGGATGTCCTACATTGAATGTGTGGTGTATTATGGTAAATGCATTAGCAGGGACATATTTCTATGAGAGGGGTTGTCCACCAACGTGAAATCCAAATTTTCTTGGATGGGCACTCTACCAATACCTCCTTAATATAGAGTTAATTTGCTATAATGTTGTTTGATAAATGATAGCAATATTGCCTTTATATGGTGGCTTTTGGCAATTGACTTACCTCTTGGTTCAATCGCCAATGGCATCATTTTCAGGGCAGGGGTGGGGTCATGAACGTCTTTATGTTCATGTTTGTAAACTCTCACATCTAATATGCTTCACTTCAATGATGACATCTAATGTACTAAATTGAAACTCTTCTAACTATTAATAAAACACAAGTTTTCAATTTTAAAGTATTGATCATATTTTGCACCATTGTTTTTTAATTTGCATATGAAACATTTTGCTACTCAGCTCTTAGAAGCATGCCTCTGCTCTCCTTATTAATGTGCTGGCTTGACCTCCTGTACGTACCAGTTCATTTCATATTTTGGATTCATTAATGACCAACTATGCAATGTAGTGCTAGATCTTTCAGTATGTTGGTTCTTCATGCAGAAAATTGACATTTTTGACCCTTTATCTCCTATTTTGTTTTTCTATTGCATCTGTTTCAAGTTCTTGACATGCATTGTACACTTATTGGGAATGAGTCCTATACATTGCAGGGTTTGCAGCTCAACATGAACTAGTGAAACATGTAACCAGAAAGGTTGTAACTTCTAAATATGTGTGTGAGTTTACTTACTTAACTACTCCTGTCAACTGCATTTATACATTAAATTCTAATCACCATTTCTCATGCAATTTTGACTACTATCTGCTCCTCACTTCTGTGAAAGCTGAATTTAATTACTAATGATTTCTATGTTTTATGGTTTAGGAATTTGCATAGAATTTGAATAAGATAAGAAATAATGTGCGTTTTGGAAAACATGCCCACTTGAGTGGCCGCCATTGAATACGTAATGCTTTTATCAATTGCATATTATTATTAATTGAATTGCGCACGTTCAGAAAATTATAGAAGTATGTCACAATAATGATTGTATGGTAAATATTTGCTTTAAAAAATATTATAGGCCTTAAGTTAGCGAGGTTCGGGCCTAGTCTGCACAACCACAAGAAGAGCAGAAATCCTGCAGTGATCATACTGGTGGATGGTGGTAAGCTGGCGCTGCTACCACCAGCACCACCATGCCAATTGAATGCCGCCAGCCGTATCATGACCTGTGATACAGCCTGGCGGTGTTCTGCTGGTGGGCGCTGCTGGCAGTACCAGCGCCCCTTCCTGTTCCCTGCTGGAAGACCTCTAGAAGAAGGTAAGTCAGGATGCTGACAGGGGAGTGGGGGTGGGGGTGTTGTGTGTTGTGTGTGTGTGTTCTTGTGTGCATTGGTGTGTGAGTGTGTGCTTGAATGCGTCTATGTGTGCAGTGTTGTTTGAGTGGGTGTATGCATATGAGTGACTGCGTGTAAGAATGGTGAAGTGAGTGCATGTCTGCATGTCAGTGTGAATGTGTGTAAGAATGTGTGCGAGCATGTCTGGAAGTATGCGTGTATAAATGCGTATATGCGAGTGTGAGTGATTGGGTGTATGCGTGGTGGGTGTCTGCAGGTGTGTGTGTGTATTGGGAGCAGTGAGAGGACCTGAAAGGGGGAGTGAGAGGATCAGAAGGGGGCGTTTGGATGGGTGTCAGCTGGGTGTTGAGGTGGGTGGGGGAGCTGCTTACCAGTGACAGGGAAAGAATTCCCTGTCACCGGTAGGGCCTACTGCCATGGTTTTCGTGGCATTGCTAATGCAACGAAAACCATGGTGGGAGGCAGGGTCAAATGCCACCACTGGTACTATGCCGGCCACGGGGCTGAAGATTGGCATCTCCGGCCTGTCGGCTGATACCGCCATGGTAGTATGAGTGGAGATGTGGTGGGTTGGCTGCAGCCGACCCACCATTCTCATAATGTGGCGGTGTGTACTGCCAGCTTTTTGGCGGTACTGCCGCCACATTACCACTCACCGCCGGGGTCATAATGACCCCCATAGTGTTAAAGGAGACCCGCTCAATGGCAGGTGTGCGGGTAGGCAGCGGCAAAATGATGTTCTTCCCAGACTACACGATTGCCGCGCAGAAGCAGCCTAATAGCTGCCTAGCAGTTAAGCGGTGACTCTGTGAAATGGGATTCACTTACTCTGTCCTCTTCCCAACTAAGTTCTGTGTGGTGGCTGCCAACACCACACACTTCTTTACTACTCCTGAGGAAGCATGACACTGGATCGAGGGTTCTGAAGACTGCACTGGCCGCTGGGTACGGTTGGAACCAACAAGGGGGGACAGTACTCAACAGAACTGTAGGGTGCAACATAGGATGAAGGCACAAATAGACAGACACCTTCCAGCAGTCCCAGATTTGGAACACAGAATCCAGGAGCGGCGCAACACCTTACAGCAGGCAACTGCACTCTCGAGTGCAGGGTGTTGCTCTAGCCCAGATGACCCCGGCTCCACCTCTTCTGCTCTTCCGATGGAGAGAGTTCTGTTGTTACATGGCCATCTGTGCAAAGCTCACATATTCCTCCGGATATAACCCTACAGTCATCAGGCACTATTATTTGAGTTCAATTGTCTTTATATTCATGCCTATTTCCATGCAATTACAGTACCGTTAATGTATAATGCTCCTTATGTGGTCATGAATACTGGACTCTCCGTAAGGTGGTGCGCAATGTAGTCCCTCTATTGCTACATACTGTAGACCCTAAGCCAGTCACCCCTGCTGTAAGGCCAACTATCTTTTTTGTCTTAGTTGTTATCACTTGGTTTGGGTGGTCAATTGTTCTAGTGTGCTACTCTTTTGGTATTCGCTATTTTTATTGTTACAATATGCTGATCGCTGTTATCCCCCAATAACCTATTCATCGCTAGGCAACTCATGAAGTTACTTACCATACATTGCTCTGCTTCCTCACATACATCACTGACACTATCAGCTATGTGGCAATTATGCACAACAGCTCCATTCGTTATTCCTGTGCATGATGGTGCACGTTAACGTAATGACATGGAATATTCATGGCATGCACACTCCAGCGCGTAAATACGCCATACTCCTACTTGCAGCACCGCAATGCTCATATTTCTATGTTACAAGAGTTTCACCTAACAAGTTCAGAGGTAGACGCGCTTAGAAGAAAATGGTGAGACCAGGTATATTCCACAAATTACTCGTCATATGTGCAAGGGTATTGATATAGGTCCGACCAGGGGTCCCGTTTGATCTGATGGAACCGGTCACAGATGCTGATGGCCGGTATGTGTTTGTCCGAGGTCGACTAAGCGGTCCCCACATCCTCATTGGTAATATATATGCTCCCAACGTGGACCAGGTCCCCTTTTTAAGTGCACTTAATCGGTTGCAGGCACAATGGAGCGATGTTCCTTGGCTGATTGGAGGGGATTTTAATTGCGTGCTAGATACGCATCTGGAGAGGTCCTTTCCACCTTTGGAGTGCACCACTGCTATTTCTAATGACCGCTTTTTAGCAACCTGGCTACACCATTGGCAGTTGACGGACATCTGGCACCATTATAACGCTGCCACTAGAGTATACTTTTACGCGGCCCCTCATGATTTGCATGTCCAACTTGACAGGATACTCTGCAAAACCAGCAGGATTCTAGCAGTTCTGCAGACTGATTACCTGGGACGTACTAATTCCGATCACAACTCCCAATACCTTCAACTTGACTGGGGTGGGACCACCCAGCCTCCTGTTCCCACATGGAGGCTGCAGCCTGGGACATTGGAGGACTAAGCATTCCACGAGTCAACTGGCCAACAGATCGCTAGTTACTCTGAACTTAACGCAGACATGGCCTCGTCTCACTCAGTAGAATGGGACATATTTAAGGCTGCGCTGCGGGGTCACTGTATGAGGCTTAGTTTTGGTATGCGCAGGCAGCTGGACCAGGAGGTGTCCACTGTGGAGCAGCAGCTATTGCAGCATGAGTTGGAGGTGGTGCGGAATCACAGTACCCTACCTCCATTGCAGACCATAAGGAAAACCCATTCAAAACTCCTTCAGCGATTGAGATGCCTTAATTATGCAGCACACTCAGCCAACAACATGCAAGGAGAGATAGAGACGGAGATCTACTTGCCTGGTTGGTACTGCAAGAGACATCCCCTAGTTTGGTAATATCTATTCATGCACAGTAGCGCGACTTGTAGGCACAGGATTCAATTCATGAAGCATTTCATGCTCATTATAAGACCCTATAAAGCGCTGTCTCCCATCCTCCCCTAAATGATATCGACCTATGTCTCGCAGAGCTACGCCTGCCCCGGATCACGCTGAGTGTTCGGAGCTTGACGGCCCTCCATTACTGTTCAAGATACAAGAAGCCATCCGTTATCTTGCTAATGGCAAAGTGCTCGGTCCAGACGGGCTACCAGCTGAATTCTATAAAGCATACTAAACTCAACTGGCACCTAAGCTGCTTACTTTATATGAGGAGGCCCTAGCACTGGCGTGCTTACCATCTACGTTGAGAGAGGCCACGCTGGTCTCCCTTCTAAAACCGCATAAAGACCCCACTAGTCTGCACTCCTACAGGCAGTTAGCGCTCTTAAACATGGATTATAAAAAACTAGCCAAAGTTGTTGCAATGCGACTGGCCCAACTGATGCCTGCATAGAGAATGAAGATCAGAATGGATTTGTGCCAGGCCACATGATATCCCTCAGCATGCGTAGATTTTTCCATACACTGCGCTGTGCCCCCGTCACTGTGCACGACTGGGCTGCCTGATAGACCTGGAGAAGGCATTTGACTCACTGGAATGACCTTGCCTTTTTACATTTTGCCAAAATACGGTTTTGGCCCTCGATTTATACAGCTGGTGAAATTATTATATACACTCCCATCAGCCTGAACCAAAACGGGGTACCTCATTTCGCCCCACATTTGCATTAGAAGGGGCATGCGGCAGGGAAGCCTTTTATCTCCCCTGCTTTTGGCTCTTGCACTGGAACCACTGGTGGTTGCTCTTCACAGGGCAGAGGCGCACCTGGTGAATATCATAGGGGGATGGAAAACATGCAGTCTCTTTATGCAGATGACCTTCTAGTGTATATTAGAGATCTAGCTGATTTTCCCAGCAATATAATACCATTGCTCAATACACATGCGAAGGTCTCTGGTTTGCAAATTAAATGGGCCAGTCCTGTGTTTTCCCATTGTCGCCTACTATGTCTAATCCAGGCCTCACATCTATGGCCCCCGGCCTAACGTGACAATATAGCACATTTAGGTACCTTGGCATACAGGTATATCATGCTGAATCTGATCTGTTTAATGGGAATCTGACATGTGCTGTATTGAACATGTGCCGTCACATGGCATTCTGGAAGACATTGCCACTGACGGCCATGGGCAGGGTAGATAATACTACCTCAATTACTATATTATTTTGTGAATCTGCCTCTATATATAACCCAGCTTTCTTCTTTCGATCCATAGAGCGGGATGTGCATAATTTAACTTGGAGTACCTCCCGCTGTAGAGTGGTCCTCTGTAAGCTTTATCGCCCACTGAACTTGGGAGGATTGTCGCTGCCAAATTTGGAGCACTACTATCTGGCTGCCCAGTTACAATGGGTGGCTCATTGGTTCTCATCGCGACAGCTGGCACATACAGCCACTGACCTCTCAGCATGGTCAGGTTATAAATTGCTTCACTTATTTCACCCCTATGCTAAATCCTCCACACCAGCAGCCCTACCGCTATTAGAGACACCACATGGCACATGTATCATGTCACCCACAGAGCTAGCTCCTTGGCACGAAGTGGAAATATACACCCTTAAGGATGTCTACACTGATGGCATCCTCCATGCCCATGACACACTGATGGAAGCCACCTGTCTACACCTAGGTACCTTTCTCTTGTATAGCTCCCTTAAGCATGCCTTACAACGTGCATTGGGTGACCTCATGAGGAAACCCCAGGTACATTACACACTACAGTATCTACATGTATTTGAGGAAGGGAAACATTTAATACACTGGATAGCAGACTCTCTGCGACTACTGACATCTGGCCCACTTGCGACCCCCCAAGGGTGATAAGAGGGGACCTTTTACTGATAAGGAATGGGCGAAAGTGCTGGAAACCCCCATGTATGTTACCCGCAACATGCGATTCTGCCTCATACAATATTATGTTACTCAAGGAGCCTATCTCACACCTGAGAAAATGAACAGATATTTTAACCATGCTGATGTCACTTGTCCGCACTGTCAGGGTTTGGGGGCAGACTTCCTGCACATGATGTGGTCATGCCCAACTCTGAATCACTACTGGTCTTCAATCCTAGGGCCTAATGCACTTTGTGTACCGGCCCTCACTACCGACGTGGGAAACATGCATTCTGGGATTGTTCCCTAGGGGTAAAAAGTTGGAAGCTACATCCCGTTTTCTGGATCTAGGGGTTTTTGTTGGCTAAACGCCTTATAACCCACAAATGGTGGTCTCCTGAGCTGCCGGCATATGAAGCATGGGTACGGTCACTAACTGTCTGGGCAAGAGCGGAGTGCACTGCTCTTCGGCGCAAAGATGTGTTGGTGTTACGCAAGTACCCTCTAGCATCAGAATGAGAGCTAATGCTAACGGAGCTCTGCACCACACTGACGCCTGCGCCGCTCAACTCCGATCCCCCTGCTGCAGGCGATGGATGTTTGTGACATTATGTATTGAACTTAGCATGTCGCATTCCTGTATACATGAGTAGATCAGATAGGAACCTCCTCCAGACTGCAGGTTGACGCGCCAGATGAAAGCCACGTAGCATGAATGTGTGGGGACAACCTGCTGAGCACCTATGAATTGTATAACAGTCATAGTAATTCTGCAATGTAAGTACATGGATATGTTTTGCCTGTGCCACCCCCATGTGCTTATTGCTGTGAACTTAAGTTGACTGAAAATAGGTGGATCGCACATACTTTTGTACTGAAATGTGTAATTTTTTTAAATATAAATGCAATAAAGAATTTTTTTTTTAAATGTAAAGATAGTTTGGTTATATCTTAGATATGGGTTTTTATTTCTATTGGATTACTTGTAAACATATGATTTTCTGACCAATGACAAGATGGGAAGTTCTTTAGGACATTTTAACTTAGCTCGAGAGCACAGAGGGGAGAGGGTCTTATTCTATTTTGACTTTCCCTGTTGTGGTTCTGTTTGAGGAGGTAAATAGTGCCTGATGATTTTTTTGTATCTTTAACTTGATTGCTTAAGTTCTAATGCTGAATGCTGATCCCTTAGATATTGTTCCTTAAATGGTTCAGATAGTCCCCCTGTCTGAACCATTCCCTTTCACTGCCCAATGCTGATGCTGACCAAACATATGCCCAACTGATGAAGAAAACCACAGCTTGCTGATCCATACAAGGAGAGGTATAACAAAATGCTATTGCCGACGTTATAGATTTGTTCTTTGCTTCTGGGTACCAACTTCTATTTTGATAGAGCCATAGCTAGATGTTTTCCAAATTAACTTTTGACTAAATTTCTTTTGCATGAAGCCCAAACATGCTATTCGAACCTAAAGTTAGTTAAGGCGTCCCGGGAAATGTTAACTTACAATTAACAATGAATTGTTGTTGCTTACCTGTTGAGCTTAGATGTATGCTATTGCTACTGCACAGTTATTCTTGCTTGTGATTTCTACTGTGATTCTTGAATGCCTAGTTGCTAATTCGTTAGTTAAGTTGAGATTTTTTAGAAGATTTGTTTAACCAGTGTTATTCATGGATATGTATCAATTGGTGTTGAGATTAATTTACGTGATATTAGTATTGTTAATATAGGGAAATAAATATTCTAACTTCTACTAAAATGTGTGATTATTCATGGCCAAATGGGTCATGGTGAGTGAGGATTACTGACTCCAGATGAAATGTTTGTATATTGATTATATTTTAAGGACTGATGTGTAAAGATGAAGTTTCTAGTGGAATCACTCCAAGTATAGTCAAAAGGTCTATCGAGCCTCTAACATCCCCCCTTATAAATAAAATTATAAAGGATCAAATAAGGCCAGACGTGCTAACAGTTCTTGGTAGCAGAGTCGGATGGTTAGTCTCCTTGTGAGGCCACTAGAGATGGTTGGTTATTCCTACTAGAGTTGAATGATTAGCCTCTTTAAGAGGCCACCATCAGGTCCTTTTCCCCCTAGTTCTTCGTAACAAAATTGGAAGGTGCGTCTCCTTAAGAGACCACTATGGTGCCCCAGATATAACAGCTATAATTTGCAGATTTGGTAATATGAGTGAAAGATTATGGCCTCAATATGACCCTGGCGGTGGGTGATAAAGTGGCGGTAATACTGCCAACAGGCTGGTGGTAAGTACCGCCAAATTATGACCATAGCGGTGATATCTCCGATAGACAGCCAATGTCCCACACAAACCGCCAGGGTGGAAACAACAGCCACCACAGCAGTAGCCGCCAACAGCCAGGTGAAAGTCAAAGTTCCGCCCACCATATTAAGACCCTGCAAACCTCCACCTTTTCCAGGGCGGTACCAACGCCAACAAAAGCCTGGCGGAAACAGAGCACAGAAGTGAAAGGACTCACCATTGGAGAAACAGTGAAGAACCACGCCCCCATGGAACCCGAACCGCAAGTTTTCCCAATGATCTTCTATGTTATGCTCCACCTGGAACACCATTGCCGACGAAGACAACAATGGTGAGTACAGCCACCTAGCACACAAGGGAGGGTGGGAGGAAAACCAGAGTAACACACACACGTACCACACACACGCGACACATACACACACCATACACACACCCAGCTGCACACGAAAAACAATTCGGTCCCGAAAATATGAAGAATAATGCAAGGACAACAGGAATTGACGAAAGTGATTGTAATCAGTTCAACATCAAAATTGATAATCCAATTTGGCTATGAAAGAGATATGTACACATGTATAAAAAAAGGGACACTGCCCAGTCCAAAGTTCAAAGGGCCCACATGGCCACAGGGCACAGTCGAAGGCCCAACTCGAATCCTGACCGCATCCGGATAGAACACTGCAGGGGCATCAGTTTGCAAATAGGCAGGCACCTCAAGGGGTGGGGGCGCACCTCAGCCGGATGCGGGAACAAGCCTACTGGTTGTGGAAGGGGCAACATGCCCATTGCTCTTTGTGCGGGGGAGTTCGAGGCCACACTCTCTCAGGTAGGTGAATACCCGGCTGGTTCTGGAGAGGGCAACATGCCCCTTGCTCTTTGTCCTGGGCACTGCAAGGCCACAGTCTCTCAGGTGGGTGTCTTTCCCACTGGTTCTGGAGGGAGTAACATGCCCATTGCTCTTTGTCCTGGGGAGTGCCAGGCCACAGTCTCTCAGGTGGGTGAATACCCCACTGGTTCTGGAGGGGCAACATGCCAATTGCTCTTTGTCCTGGGTAGTGCAAGACCACAGTCTCTCAGATGGGTGTCTTTCCCACTGGTTCTAGAGGGGGCATCATGCCCATTGCTCTTTTTCCTGGGGAGTGCAAGGCCACAGTCTCTCAGGTGGGTTTCTTTCCCAATGGTTCTGGAGGGGGTGCCATGCCCATTGATCTTTGACCTGGGGAGTGCAAGGCCACAGTTTCTTGAGTGGGTGACTTGCCCACTGGTTCTGGAGGGGGCAGCCAGCACAGTTCCCCCTGGAGAGTGGACTACATGGCGTCCACAGGCAGTGACGGCTTCACTGTGGTGGTGGTTGGAGGAGGCTCCTGGGCAGTCCCTGCACTCACTGATGGCTGCATGTTGGTGGTGGTTGGGGGAGGCTCCTGGGCAGCCACTGCACTCACTGTTGACTGCAAGTTGGTAGTGGTTGGGAGAGGCTCCTGGGCAGCCCCTGCACTCACTGATGGCAGCACATCCATGCCTGGCAGTGGGGGCCCCATGACAGCTGCTGCTGGTGGCGGAGTTTGCCTGACAGCTTCTGCTGGTGTGCCTCTTGCCCTCCTGGTCATGTGTTGGGGATCTCTTAACCCTCCTGTCAGGGGTGAATGGGCTCTTCCCCTCTCTGCCTGGTGGTGCAGGCTCCTTCCCCTTCCTCACAGCTCATGCAGGCTCCTTCCCCTTCTTCACAGCTGGTGCAGGCTCCTTCCCCTTCAACACAGATGGTGCCGGACTCTTCCCTTTCATACCACGTGGTGCAGGCTCCTTCCCCTTCCTCACAGCTCATGCAGGCTCCTTCCCCTTCTTCACAGCTGGTGCAGGCTCCTTCCCCTTCCTCACAGATGGTGCCGGACTCTTTGCTTTCATACCACGTGGTGCAGGCTCCTTTCCCTTCCTCACAGCTGGTGTGGATTCTTCCCTTTCATCCCAGGTTGGGCTGGCTCTTTCCCCTTCAGTGTTGTTGGTCTGGTATCCCTACCACCAAGGGTAGGGGGTGCTACCATTGTCCCTGTGGACTGTTTGGCTCAGGTGCAGGGCTGTGTCATTGGTACCCTGCCCATACGTGCAGGACGGGGGAGGGGCAGGGAAGAGGTCAATATGGGAAAGGAAAAGCTTTTTAGGGACATTGGGCGGGAGGAGTAATGGGAGTGGAGGATGAGGGAGTGGTTGTCGGAGGTGTATGTCTGCTGGATTTGGGTGCAAGTGCATGGGCTGTATGCTGTTGTGAGGTGGATGGCTGTTGGGTGTCTGAGTGCTTGTGTTTGTGTCCTTTAGGAGGGTGGAAAGACACGGTGGGAGAGGACACAAGGGACACGTGCATAGATGTTTTGGAGGTGTCTGCCAGTGAGGTGGGTGTTCTGCTTCGTGTGATGATGATGCTGGTAGTGGATATTGACGTAGTGCATGTAGGTGTGAGTGTAGACGTAGCTGGGTGGAAAGTGGAGGAGGAGGAGGGAGAGACAGTGGAGACAGTGGATGTTGTCGCGTCTGCAACTATATGGTGTTTGTGTGAGTGCCTGTGGGATGAAATGTGGTGCATGTGTTTGCCTGTGCCACTCTTGTGAATTGTGTGCATGCTCCTCTGCTGTGTGTTTGGGATGGGTTGGGGTTGAGGAGAATGGGACTAGGAAGTGGGAGTTGGAGGGAGGACAATTTAAACATGGACAATGGCTGTAATCAGAGAGGAGGCCAGAGCCTGAATCGATCTCTGATAGGCCGACAATCCACTGTGAATGCCATCCAGGAAGGCATTGCAATGCTGCATCTGGGCTGCCAGACCCTGGGCGGCATTCACAATCGTCTCAGGAGGTCAACAGCCTCCTCACTCAGGGCCGCAGGCTCCACTGGGGCATGGTCTTAGGTGCCTGGGGCGAAGGAGATGCCCACCCTCCTGGGTGAGCGGGCACGGGCAACTCGTTGAGGGGCTGCTGAGAGGGCGGTGCTGGTAGGGGGGTGTTCGCTGTACCTGCAGCTGCGGTGGTCACAGAGGTGTCCGCCACCACCAGGGAGCTCCCATCGGAGGAGGAATCAGAGTCTGTGTTGTCCCCTCCAGTCTCTGCCATGGTGCTCCCCTCAACCTCTGTCCCACTTGTTCCCTTGGCGTCAGTTGACTCTGCCTCCAGGGTCCTGTGCGATGCAGCTCCCTCTGTCACCAGTGCCTCTGCTCCTCCCGTCAGATAATGCTAATGCACATAAGGACAGAATGTAAAAACAAGAAAGGGGGGAGAGAGACAAAGGATACACTGGGTCAATGACTGCACCAGCACAACCGTTGACGTACACAGCACCCTCACACACAGGGAACAGATCTACGCATTAGGCATTGCACTAACAGTGAAATGGCTAGTCACCAAGGCATGAGGAGGGGCACACTCCGCCAACTGCAGCACACCTGGGACCCACGCAGCAATGCCTAGAAGTGAACACTAACAAGCTAGGTAACCAGTATTTTCCAGTCAACCCTTAGCCTCCAGGGGACCTACCCTGCTATGTCTGTCCTGGCCTAGAGGCACTCACTAACACACAACCACCACCTGGATACCACCCCACCAACCATAAGTTGTAATTATAGCCACTGTACTCACCCCCTTGTGGCTTCTGTGATGCCCTCATGCGCCCATCCAGCTCAGGGTACGCCACTGCCATTAAGCAGGCCATCAGGGGGGTAAGGGTCCAATGAGCACCTCTTTTTCATTGGGAGGCCATCCCCAGCTGGGCATTAGCGGTCTTCCAATCCCAGCGTCTCTGGTCCTCCCACCGTTTCCGACAGTGGGTGCTCCGCCTGCCATAGACCACCAGGGTCCGCACCTCCTTAACGATGGCATGCCATATTCCCTTCTTTTGTTTGGCGCTGACCTGCAGAGGCAATACAGACAAGAGAACACCATTAGACAAACAGTCCAACCTGTCACACAAATGGCCCACCATACCCATTTTCATCGCCATTGGCACACACATAGCCCAGTGCAAAACATGTACACCGCCAAGAAGAAATCCACCACCCTTCACACACAACTCCATGCATTCATGCCACATGCATCGTGCCCACAGTATACTCATCTGTTGGTCTGGAGGCCCTTACAGCAGTCCGTACTGGGGTAGGACACCATCCACCAGTCTCTCCAACTCTTCCGAAGTGAAGGCTCAGGCCCTTTCCCCAGTCACACAGGCCATGGTAGGTTCCAGACACAGGTCACAGCAGCACATGCAGTGTAGGTCCTCTCCTGTGGAGGATCAGGAAACGTGAGGAATGTGAAATAAAATGGCGGTCACGTCCACGGCGATGCATACCGTTACCACCGGCGTAGATTCCCATTGGCCACTGTACCCCATAGGTCCCAATATAAACCAATGAGGAATTGCACGGTGGTTCACAACCGTCTACCGCCTCGGCAGCATTACCCCACTTCCACCTGTCCCTCCACACAGGACAGGCGGTCATCATTTTGGGGGGGAGGGGACAGGCCTATGGATTATTCCTCCGTCACAGGATATATAGGCACATACTTTTAAATTACCCTGTCCCAAAACATGATAGCACAATGTGGACTACTAATGTGGCATAGTTGTTCAAATTGTGATAGCCTACTCACTCTTGTGTCCCTTAGATACCTACGGCTGCTGATGAATAGGAGATGGAGACATACCCCGTGTACAAACCCCTGGTGGACTTGGCTACACTGGAGGACAGGCACATTATACTCACCTATAGACTGGACAGGGCCACAATCACAGAGCTGTGTGCCCAGTTGGAACCTGAACTGATCTCAGCTATTCATTATCTGACTGGGATCCCCCCCTTGTGCAATTTCTATCAGTGCACCATTTCTTGGCAACTGGTTCTTTCCAAGTGACAGTGGGCTTGGCAGCAGGAATGTCACAGACAATGTTCTCAATAGTGCTGGCAAGAGTCTTGTCTGCCCTGATAAAACACATGTGCAGCTACATTGCTTTCCCCTGGTGGAGGATTTGTCCACTGTGAAGGCCAAGTTTTATGCAATGGGACATATCCCAAATATAATTGGGACGATTGACTGAACACATATTGCGTTTGTCCCCCACTCCAAAATGAACAGGTGTTCAGGAATCGTAAGCGTTTCCACTACATGAATGTGCAGATGGTGTGCCTGGGGGACCATTACATCTCCCACATCAATGCTAAGTATCCTGGGACGGTGCATGATGCCTTTGTCCTAAGGAATAGCAGCATCCCAAATGTGATGTCCCAACTACGTAGGCACAGGGTGTGGCCAATAGGTGAGCCTTGGTTCCCACCCAGTATATGTTGGTGTATGCCAATGCTGTTGGCCATATAGGATAGTGTGTGGCTAAATGTTGTCCACCAATATTTGCAGGTGACTCTGGTTACCCAAACCTATCACGGCTGCTGACCCCTGTGAGGAATGCCAGGACAAGGGCACAAGAACGTTATAATGAGGCACATTGGTGAACCAGAAGGATCATCGAAAGGACCTTCGGACTGAAGGCCAGGCTCAGGTGCCTCCATCTGACAAGTGGATCCTTGTGCTACTCACCCAAGAAGGTCTGCCAGATAGTAGTGGCATGCTGCATGTTGCACAACCTGGCCCTCAGATGCCATGTACCTTTTCTGAAGGAGGAGGAGACTGGAGATGCCCCTGTGGCAGCAGTGGACCCTGAGGACAGTGAGAATGAGGAGGCAGAGGATGGGAAAGTGGACAACAGAATATTGGTGATACGTCAGTACTTCCACTGACAAACAGGTGAGAAAGTGCAACTTCACATTTCTTTGGCTATTGGTGTATTCTGTGTGGCATTGGCATGCTGGCATTACCCACTTCTTTCCCCTACTTACTGTTAACTATGGATATTCATTTTACAGATGTTGGTGATATGACAACAGTGCCCTAATGTGATCACAACAGCCAGCAACAGGTCATTCATTTTATGCCCATACTACGTACAGTTCATTTGCACTGATTGTAGCCGTTTCAATCAATACAAATTTGCAATACATGAAATACTAGTAGTCAAGTTTAATCTAAGGGTGTTTATTGTTGTGCTAAAATATAGAGGGGAAAGTGCAATGGAATGGGGTGATGATGGAGGAAAGTCCAGGATATTGTTCCAGTCTGTTTGTAGCACAGGTGCAGTGTACATGGGGACATAGGAAGGGAAGCAATGGCAGTTCAAGGTTGACAAGGTGGCTGAGTGGGACACAAGGGGGACAATCAGGAGAGTTTAATTTCCTCGCGGTGGTCTTGGGATGTGTCTATGGCTTCTGTCTGGTTCACAGGGGACGTTTGTGGGGTGGTTCACCTTCTGCAGGGGGAGGGGTACTAGTGGCCTGTGGGTCCTGTGGCGGGCCTCCTGGCCACTAACGGCAGAGGAAGTGGGGGCTGTTCAGATGACTGGCTAGTGGTAGTGGCTGGCTAGTGGTAGGGGCCCGCTCATGTGCTGTTGCCTCCCTCATGATCTTGGCCATTTCTGCCAGCCCTGTTATTCAGATCAAGGTATTGTTGATGGCCAGCAAGTCCTCCCTGATACTGTCCGTCCTGCAGCCACCTGTTCTCCTCTATGTTTTCTAGGATCTGGCCCAATGTGTCCTGGGAATGTTGGTAGGCTCTCAGGGTCTCGGTAAGTGCCTCCTGGAGAGTTGGTTCCCTGGGCCTGTCCTCCCCCTGGTGCACAACAGTCCTCCCAGTGTCACTGTTGGCCTGTACCTCTGTCCCCTGAACGGTGTGCCCACTGCCACTGACCCCAGGTCTCTGACTGTCTTGTGGGCGAGATGTGGCCTGGCATCCCTGTATAGGTGGGCACACTGCTGATTGACGTGTCCTGGGGACAGAGGCGTGGGTACGCTGGGTGGGTGCTGTGGTTTTGGTTCCTGATGGGGGAGGCTCTGTGGTGGTCTGTGAGTGGGCTTGGGTGACCGGCTGTCCAGTGGTCCCTGATAGGCCAGGTAGGTCATCCAGATCCAGAAGTCCAGAGTTACTGTCATCACTGGGGGCCTCTTCCTTTGGGGGACTGGATTGTGGTGGCACCTCCTCTCCACTGACATCGGCTGGGGTATCCGTGGGGATGCAAATGATATATTATGCTTCAAGTGTATGACATTTGTACTTCCATTGCTTCCCCTCTATGGTTTGTGTTACCCTGCCAGCTTTTGCTTGTGTATGTTGGTGTATTGTGGGATTGTTAGTTTCCCTATGCTGTGCATGCTTTAGACATGATTTTCCTGGGAGGGGTGTTCATGCATTGGTACAGCATGCAGGGCCTGGCACTGGGATTAGTGAGATGTGTTGGTGGAGTGTGTGGGATGTAGTGGAGTGATGGGAGTGAGGGTGAGGGTGTGTGATGGCAATCAGGTATGGGGGTGATAATTGTTAAATGTGGACTTACCAGTGTCCAGATGATTATCCCAGGTTGAGGGAGAAACCAGTGGAAAGGTACCAGCAAACAGACAAGTTTGTGAAGCTCACAAAATGCCTGTGGGAGGATTTGAACACACTGTTAGAAATAGTGGTTCCAGGAAACTTATGGGTTGAGTGCAAAGGAAGTGTAGATTGGCCGACAAGAGAACCTCAGAAAGATTCAGCAACAGGTGCACCATCTCCTGACATAATGAAATATTACTACAAGGTAATTGAGTTTCTGAAAACAAGAATTTCACCCCAGAATATTGACTGGCAGACAATAGACAAGGCAGCTCAGGAAGGAAAAGAGTCAATAGATGCGTACTATGAGAGATTGTTGTAGGCATTCAAACATTACAGTGGTCTGAAAACAATTGAGCCAAAAGACGTAATTCATTTTGTGTTCAGATTTGTTGAAGGATTGAGACCCGAAATTAGCCAGATGATTAAGAGTTATTTGAGCCGATTGAGGAAGTTTTGCAGTGTGCAAAGTACTGTGGTGATTTTATCGAGTTGAAACAGAGAAAGCTGAAGAAGAAGGCAATGGTGATGCAGATTAAAGCAGCACAATCAGGAATCCAGGGAAGTTTTCTGCAACATTAAGAGCAGGGAAATGGGTTGTTTCAGAAACAAGCAAGAAGTAGAGGTCGTGGTGGAATTGGAAATGTGAACCCTGGTCCTGATTTGAAAACTGTGGTTGTTCAGAATGATGTGCAAGGAATGAAAATAAATTGTAACCATGTCATGCTGGTGGAGGCCTTGGACATAGGAAATGTGAGTGTCCGATGTTAGTACAGGAAGGCGTTGTTCAGCGGATGAACAAAATCCATTCTTTTCCAAACATGAGAGGACCGAGATTGAGAGGTCAAAATACAAATTTCCAAAGTAATGTGAATCAGGTGCAAGGGTTTCAGCCTGTGCAACAGATACAAATGCCATGTTTGCAGATGCCCCAGTCACAGCAAATGCAGCTTTAAGTTCAAATGGTACCTAAACAGCAAATTAAAATATCTCAAGCCCCAATGAGCAGCAGCAAGTGATGCTTCCTCAATACACCAATAACCATTACACAGTAAGGGTCGAATAAATGATGATTGGGTGTGCGATATTTCGGATGAAGAGGAATGTGTGTTAGCAGCTTCATTAGAAGTAGATCAGAAAGGCCACTATGTGAAAGAAAAAGTGATAGGTCACAATGTCTCATTTTTAGTTGATACAGGAGCTACACCCTCTACAGTGAGAACAGCAGCAGTTCCAAGCCTGCCCGTTTCAGGGAAAACAGTGCAGATTGTGGGAGTTGCAAATCAGTTTTTGATTAATCCAATTACAGAACCAGGTCAGATTAAAATTGGAAACTTTGCAGGATTACACAAATTTGTGGTTTGTGACTCGAGTCCGGTATACTTACTAGGAAGGGATTTGCTATGTAAAATAAGATGTTCAATTGCTTGCTCAAATGATGGAATCGCCATTCAGACAAACAGTGATGATGAAGATGACTTGTCCACAGGAACAGATTGTGACACAGTGAATGAGGAGTACCCCTTGATCAGTTTCCTTCCAGTTTTCACATTGAGAGATCTTCCTTCTGACTTACAGGGAGCAGTTAAAATGAAGGTGTGGGATTTTACAGGAAAAGACCTTGGTCTAATTAAAGCAGATGAACCAGTTAAGGTGCCAGTTGTAGGAGGCTGGCCTGGCCTGTAGTGGGTACCACAGGGACTTACACCTTATAGCAGGTCCAGTTATCACTTATTAGTGAAATGTAGTCAGTGGCTAGAAGCCAGGCTGTCTAGAGGTAGCTGTAGGCAGAGCAGCCAAGGCTGGATTAGGAGACATGCAAGGCTCTTGCAATACCACTGTAGTTAGAAACTACTTACACACAAGAAAGACAATACTCAGTGTTGCCAAAAATAAAGGTACTTTATTTTAATGACACAGGGTCAAAAAAATCTCAGAGGCTATTCTCCCTTAGGAGGTAAGTATTATACATAAAATATACACTAGTAACCAAAATCAGGTAAGTAAACAGTCATCAAATAGTGCAAATAGTGAAAATCACCATAAGTTACAATGGACGTTGGGGGAACACAAACCATATACTAAAATAGTGGAATGTGAATGTCGGTTTCCCACCTAGGCAAGAGGAGTGTGTAGAGGGGTCCAGGGAGTGTAAGAAAACACCAAAGGTAAGTAAAGTACCCCACCCCAGAGCCCAGGAAAGGAGGAGTAAAGTACAACAAGTTTGCTCAGAACACACTAGAAGTCGTGAAAAAGAAATTGAAAGACTGCAAGACACCAAAGATGGACTCCTGGACCTGAAGACCTGTGGAGAGAGGAGACCAAGTCCAAGTACAGCTGAAGAGTCCAGGAGTAACAGGAGCCCCTGCTGATGAAGGTGCAAAAGTGGATTCTCCGGTTAGAAGAAAAAGTCAGAGATGCACCAAAGAAGACCGCTGCGGTTTTCTGCTTGGTGCAAGAGGTGTCCCACGTCGAATGGATGGATGCAGGCTGGTTTTCCTCTTTGGATTCCGTCAACAAGCTTTGGCTCACGCAAATGATGTGTTTGGTGGGGAAAGGGGCTACCTGGACCCAGGAAGGACTTGGAGGTCTCAACTTGGACTGAAGAGACAGAGGGGGCTCTCAGCACTTCAGAGAGCCCTCAGAAGTCCAGGCAGCAACCACAGGAGCCCCAGGTCATGGGGACAAAGGAGTTGCAAATCATGGTTGTTGCAGTACTACACGAAGGGATCCCACGCCGCCAGAGAACAGCTCAAGGGAGCTGAGCAATGCGGGATAATGGGCTGGAGACCTGGGCTACGCTGTGCATGAAGGATTCTTTGGAGAAACACACAGAAGCAGTAGGAGCTGCAAGCCACGTGGTGCACTGGGGTACTGTCTGGCTCGGGGATGCGAGCTCTTACCTCCACCAAATTTGGACAGCTGGACCTGTAGACAGTCTGGGTCACTTCGGTCCTCCACCTATGTTCCAGGATTCACACTTGTCATCAGGAGAGGGGACCCAGAGTACCAGTCATCGCTGCAGACAGGTGCCTGCTGAAGCAGAGAAGTGACTCCATCGCTCCGTGGGAGATTCCTTTGGTCCTTCTGGTGCTGGATGAAGAGAGGCAGTCCTTGGAGCTTGCACAACCTGGAAACTGTTGCAGTTGCTGGCAAGAGCTGAAGTTACAGTAGCCTTCTTGGATACTTTGTTTCAGTTGTAGAGCTCCTGGAGCAGTTCTGCAGTTGATCCGACAGTAGAAGGTGAAGGAGAGGTTGCAGAGGAGTCCTGTTTGAATCTTGCAAAACTGAGTCTGAGGAAACACCCAGAGGAGATATCCTATATAGCCCTAAAAAGTGGATTGGTCACCCAACCAGGTAAACACCTATTAGAGGGGTCTCTGATGTCACCTGCTGGCACTGGCCACTCAGATGCTCCCAGAATTTCCTGACCATCCTGAAAACACTCTGGAGGAGCTCTGGGCACCACCCCTGGGGTGGTGATGGACAGGGGAGTGGTCACTCCCCTTTCTTTTGTTCAGTTTCATGCCAGATCAGGGACTGGGGGTCCCTGAACCGGTGTAGACTGGATTGTGCAAGGAGGGCACCGTTTGTGCCCTTCAAAGCATTTCCAGAGGCTTTGGAAGGATACTCCTCCCATGCCTGTAACACCTATTTCCAAAGGGAAAGGGTGTAACACCCCTGTCCCACAGGAAATGCTTTGTTTTGCCTTCCTGGGATTGGGATTCCTGTCTGTGAGGTGGCAGCAGCTATGGCTGCAGTGGAAACCTCAGAGAGCTGGTTTGTCAGTACTGGGGGTCCATGGTGGAGCCCCCAGGGTGCATGGAATTGCCCCCCTAATACCAGAATCAGATTGGGGGTACAATTTCGCAATCTTAGACACCTTTACATGGCCAAATTCGGGGGTTACCATTGTGAAGCTACATATATGTATTGACCTACATGTAGTGCACACTTATAATGGTGTCCCCGCACTCACAAAGTCTGGGAAATTGGTCCTGGACAATGTGGGGTACCTCTGCTGGTGCAGGGGTGCCCTCACGCATAGGAACTTTGCACCTACCCTTCAGGAACTGACATATAGGTGACTCATAAGTTACCTGGTTGCTTGAAATGGCTGTGAAATAGTGCTTGCACTATTTCACTCAGGCTGCAATAGCAGCCCTGAAGAAGTGTTTGTATGAGCTCCTTATGGGTGACAAAAGAAATGCTGCAGCCCATAAGGATCCCCTGGAACCCTAGTACAATGGGTACCTAGGTACCATATACTAGGGACTTATAAAGGGGGTCCAGTATGCCAATTTGGAGTGAAATATGGGGTCACTAGACTATAATGACAAATTTATAAGCAGAGAGAGCATAAGCACTGGAAAGCAGGACTCCAGTGGCACAGTCAAGCATACTGACAACACAGTAAAATATACTGACATATAGGCCACAAACTATGAGCATTGGGGTTCTGACAAGCAGGATCCCAGTGACCAGTGAGACAGTTAAAACACACTGACAAACAGGAAGAAATTGGGGGTAACATGCCAAGAAAGATGGTACTTTCCTACACAACCCTGCCTCCTAAACCAGGGACAATAAGGCTAACCTTCCCCAGATGAGTCTTCATTGTCTAAGTGGAAATATCTGGAGAGTAAATCTGCATTGGAGTGGTTCTACCCAGTCTATGTTCCACTGTAAAGTCCATCCCCTGCAGGGAAATCAACCACCTCAATAATTTAGGGTTTTCTCCTTTCATCTGTTTTAACCATAAGAGAGGTATGTGGTCTGTCTGAACTATGAAGAGAGTCCCAAATAAGGATGGTCTCAGCTTCTTCAGGGCCCAGACCACAGCAAAGGCCTCCCTTTCTATGGCTGACCAACGCTTTTCTCTAGGGGTCAACCTCCTACTGGTTAAGGCAACAGGTTTATCCTGGCCCTCTTAGTTTAGTTGCAAAAGCACTGTCCCAAGCCCCAGCTCGGAAGCATCTGTCTGGACAATGAGGGGCATATTTATACTCCGTCTGCGCCGATTGTGCGTCAAAAATTTTGACGCACAAGCAGCACAAACGTTGCCCCGTATTTAAACTTTGACGCCCGAGCCCGCGGACGACAAATTCCACAGTGTGCGTCATTTTTTGGATGCGGCAACCCGCCTTGCGTTAATTATATGCAAGGTAGGCGTTCCCGTCCAAAAAATGGCTTAAAGGGCCGTGCGTCGTATTTATGCTTTCGGGCAAAAATGATGCACGGCCGGGAGGCGGAGCCAGAAAATGACGCAAAGCCCGATTTGCATCAAAATTTAACGCCTGGGTCAGGGCAGGCGTTAAAATGGGGCAAACACACCTGTATTTAATCAGAACACACAGAACAAACAGCAGAGCAGCAGAGCAGCCACAGGGAGCCATGGAGGTGATACTAATCCAGCGTGCACGCAGACGCAGAGCCCAGCAGCAACAACAGCAGCTACAACAACACCAGCAGGGACCCCAAAGGCAGCGCAGAAGGCAGGAGAGGATATTCTGCCCAAGAACAACCCTTCAGGGCCTCAGGGAACACGACATCATACAGAGGTACTGGTTGAACTGGCAGGCCATTCAGCAGCTGCTGCGCAACATTGAACAGCAGTTGGCCCCCACTTTGGTGACACCCCGCACCATCCCAACATCAACAAAGCTGCTTGCAGTACTTCATATGCATTTCAAGTGGCTCTTTCCAAACAACTGGTGCCTTGGTTGGCGGAATATCACAACCATCATTCTCCGCCTTTTTGCCCAAAGTACTGGATGCCATCATTCGACTGACACCCGCCACATCTGCTTCCCTAACACACTGCAGAAGCAGCAGGAAACAAAACAGGGTTCTACCTCATCAGTGGCGTCCCACACGTCCTTGGTGCAATCGACTGCACACATGTATGCTTTGTGCCACCTGCTGCAACTGAACACCTCTACCGCAACAGGACGCACACATATTCCATCAACGTGCAGGCCATAGTCGATCACCAGGGATGATCACCAACATCGTGGCTAAATATCCTGGGAGTTTATATGACTCATACATCTTCTGTCACTGCACCATCAATGAACACTTCCAGGATGGACTGTATGGCAATGGACTACTTGTTGGTAAGTACAAAAACCTACTTATATACACACACTGCACAGCAACCCTCTAGGACACACAACACATACACCACAACAGCAATATGTCAACAGGAACACACTGAGGTCGTGACATCACTAGCCATGTTTCTTAAGTCACCATTGAACCTGTCACACATCGGAAATTACTGTACAGCCTAATGTTAAGACATCAATGAGTGTGGTTGCCTCAATGTCACCTTGCAAATTGTAAGTGTCCCAATGACCTTTACATTAATCCATTGCATAAGTTTCAAGGTATGGGATGTCCAGGGTACTTTGATATGAATGTGTTAACAACACTTTCAATTTTAACTGCATGGAACTATCATCTCACCCCCAGTGAAGACACACGGACACCTGTATCACAAGTCACAATGCTAGGGATGGCACACTGTACTGCAAATCCCAAAACATACTGCTGACAAACGGTTAGCAGACAAACACTCATTCAGCCAAGGAAACAACACAATGCAGATGGTACAGCCTACAAGCATAGGATGCCACATTAGTACACAAAAGAGTCGCAGACAACACAAGACAACTACTGCCATGAAAGGTCTTTTCAATAGTGCCAGCTACATCAACATGATCCCATTCATTTTCCCTTGCAGCTGATCAGGGGTATGGCATCCAGCCATGGATTATGACACCATTTGGCAACCCAAGTACTGCTGCAGAGCGTGCATACAACAATGCCCATAGGAGGACACGCAGCACTGTCGAGCGGACCTTCGGCATCCTCAAGTCAAGGTTCCGCTGCCTCGACATCACTGGTGGTAGCCTCCTATATTCCCCTGAGATGGTCTGTAGGATCATCCTCACATGTGCAATATTGCACAACATTTGTATCAAAAGAAACATTCCCCTCCTGGAACCAGAGCCACACATGCCTGACGAGGAGGAAGAGGAGGATGCTGGCCTGCAACAGGAGGGGGAACTACAGAACACAGCTGCTGGTATACGCAGGCGGCAACAGATTGTAAATAATTTCTTCTGAATATGATCACCTTCACCACTTTAGGTAACAAATTTAAATAAACACCTATTCTAATCACCATATCATGGTCTGGCTATTCCTTTTTGCACACCTTCATCTCTACTTATCAGAATAAGAGTGTTGCCTCATGGAGCATTGGTGAGATACTGAGTGGGACACGGAACATCCCAGAGCTAATGTGATGCCTAACATACAATGGTCATATACACACACACTCTTAATGAGATATATCATGTACATATCTCCTTTGAAGGCCAAAAGCAGAGGACCACAACTATTTCACACATACATGTTGAAAGCAAGGTCCAACGCAGCATATGGCACACAACTATGACACCATCACTCAATAAGGGGAAAACAAGCCTCATACATGAGGCAGTCAATGTGCTTTGGCATCACTAACAGGAATGCCTGACCAGACCCTTGACAGCAGTTAGTCCAACTGCATCCAATATTTGCAAGGACTATCTGTGACTAGAGTTCCCTAGAAGCAGAACATAGACAGCACAAGTGCCACACATATGACATGCATTGCACACATGACATTCCATGTACATGTCAGCCCATTTCCTAACTCCTGACACAACCATGCACCTGGTCACAACCCACCTGTCGGAAGAGGTCCCTGGAATACTAAGATGTGTACCCTGATAATACCTCCTCTACACACACAGACCAACATTAGCAAACCAGTGTGCTACACCCTTTCCCAAGGTATGCCATTGTCATATAACATCTGACTGCAAGGACGTCAGGTCAATTTATACACTGTCTTCTAGTTTTAAAGCCCTGTTAGCACATGTAGATTGCTTCCCCTTGTGAAAATGTCTGTTGGCCCTTAGAATGCAAGTCTCACCTACAGGACTGGTGAGAAACAGATGCAGCCCACACCTGTGATCACCTCCATGCACACCACCCATTTCAAAAAGCACTGCCCCTGATGATGCCTGGAACAGCATAGGAGTTGCCATTATGTCAAATACACCGTCAACCATTGATACTAATTAAGCCGTGTAACACAGCCCTTGGGTTCATTTGTCACCTTCAAAAACAAAGGACGTACACAGTTTGACATGTCAACTGTCAACTTGCCCTCAATACAGTCTCAGTCAGACCACTGATTACTTAACTTGTCAAGTAACTGGATCCTGAATCACCTTGCATTCTGTCAGCCTGACTGGCAACTGTCTGTGCGTCACACTAAGTATCCCTGTGTCTACATATGTGCCACACATGAGTAAGCAAACCTCCCATTCATCAGGGGGCATTGGGCATGGGCTTCTTCCATGCATACCCAAATACATTGTATAGCATCATCTGCCTTTTAACTGTACCATTTGAGTTACATCCTCTTGGAAAAGCAAAATTCATGGCCCATCCCTTGTCTGGATTGCATTTATGCATGAATGACAAAGTGTGACAGTGTCCCAGGGTCATAGGCAGGGATTGGGAACGGGGGTTTCAGCACAACCAGCAACCTCTGATAATGTCCATGAATAATACACAAATGTCAGTACCATTACAGTTCACACACAGCATCACAGTGCGCACAACATAGTGATTGGCCGTGTGTGGTGAATAGCTGCGAGAATAAACAGCACAGAGGCTATGATGTTCCCAGATGCAGTGGGAAGTGCAGAGGCCAACCTGTGTGCAAATGTTGTAATGACACCTGCCGGAACATGACACCTGAGACATTATCTCACTCAGCACACCAAGGTTGCCCTGTTGACTGTCTCATTACACGTCTTTAGTGACAAGGTGGGACCATCCACATGTTGGTTCACATGTCCACATCTACTTTACTCACATTGATCAACAAAGGATACTCAGTAGTCACAGGAATAGCTGCCACTGACTCATGATGAGTCCTGGTCTGAACTTTGACAAATTACACCCCAAACAATCTACAGGATCATCATTGGACCACACACATAAACAAGACACCTATGTGCAATTGATCACTGGAAATATGTGGACACGCGCTGTCTTGTATGCTGGTCCACCACAGCCACTTGATAGTTGGGGTTCAATTCTATGGCCTCACATGTGGTGTCATCATACATATGAGATTCACCCTTGTCTGTCTGTGCAAACAACATGGTACCCACTTCCTCAATGCATGTGTATGACTCACTGTGGGATTCACCAAATAGTGCCTAGGAAGCTCTTACCAATACTCTAGGACATAGGATGTAGAAAATGTGGACCATTGACATGAACATGCGTCTGCCATCCATCTGGTGCATGCTATGTCACATGTGGTGTCTACGTGACCCTAAAACTTGGAAGTATACTTTACGGGTGTTATCACATGTATGACTAACACATGCCCTTGCTCATTTTCAATTTGACATGCATCTTAGGATAGGACACATGGATATCACATTCATACAACCATATGTACAATTATGCTTCATGTGATACACAGACACTTGGTCAACCAACACATTAGTTGTCAAAGCACACACTTTGAACCAAAGGCATTTAGGTATTGTACATATGTGCGTCACATTGCTTTCCTCTCCTTATGCCAAACATGCACAATTTGTGCCACACATATATGTAGGCCACACTTATGACCATCTATTGCGTCAGCCAACTGTAAAAATACTGTGAAGGGTGTAGTGGATGATGTTCCGCTGCAGTATGATGTCACACATGTGAACATACACCATCCTGTCTTCAATTAGCCAATCTCTGATGTGTTCCAAATATAAAATAACCAAAAAACAAGTAAAAATGCCCCAAACCAGTTAATGCACTGTACGTCCCTAGCGGTGTGTGTCATTTTTTGTTTACCAAAACTGTATTTGCGTCATTTTTTTTTGACGCACAGGAGCGAAATTTAGCCCGCATCCAGATATTTGTACAGTCCATGTATCATTATGTGGATGCGGGTTAATATTCACGTTTGTGCGTCAAAAAAAATGACGCAAATACAGTTTTGGTAAACAAAAAATTACGCATAACGTGAAAAAGGCGGGACTTTTCATACAGGAAGTGATGTAATAGGATATCCTGTATACAGATCATGTACAGTGGGTGTACTTTCACTTTGCAGTCTATGATCCTTCTAGACTGTGTGGCTGTGTGGAGAGTGTTGTCCAGAGATTTTGTGCTGTTTTTGTCCTGTGTGCTATCTGTAAAGTCCTTTTGTGAAATAAATATTGTTTGTGTATACTGTAGTACTTAGTTTTGTCTACATTTGTCCATTTATCTTGTGTATTTCTTGTTTGTGGGAGTCTGTTGTGGGTAGTGTTAGTTTGGGGATAGTTGGGCTCTTTTAGTGATTATGTTTACTTTTTTCTGTCTTTTTACCCCTACTTTCACCCTTTTCCCCTTTCTATTTCTTTTACCCCTATTCCTTATCATCATCTATAAGTATGTCTGGTAGGCCACGTCTTGGCAGGATGGGGGAAGAGGAGTTTGGGGGCTTCATCTGCCTTGTGTGCCATTTCTTGCAGCTCATGATCCAGGCAGGGGGCAGGGTCATACAGGGGTATCCGACAGAGGCGTGCAGAATCCAGTGGGGAAAGGTGCTGCATCACCTGCAGCGTGTGTATGCCAGCCAGAGGAGTGACCACCAGCAGAAGCACCAGTGTGCATGACCTCATCACCAGGAAGCAGGATCTCTTGGACCACCTGGGAATCATGATTGGTGGCACTGTTGGTGAGTACGACTTATGTTCATGTGCACGATTAAATGCTCTGTAGTGACATCAGGGGATTAGTGCAATGTCTGCCAGCTAACTTGATGACTGTGTGTAATGCTGGGGAAATATAAGGGGATCATTGATGCACTATGGCAAGGATCACAATTGCTAGCTGTCAGGTAGCACGTGCTCAGCAAACTTACAGGTTACTTTACCATGAAGGAAATTGGTGCGGCTTTGTTGTCAGAACAGCTAACAAAATAGGAGCCAATCATGTCTATATAGGGTACTATTGACAGAGAAGTACAGATGTACCAACATTTAGGCCAACTATGTTGACGCAATTGCTAGACTGACTTTAGAATCACTACATGATGCAGAAAATGAGTGCTGCCTTCACGTCAATTGATAATAGCAAAGTGGCTCAGACATTGGTCTCATGTTAGTCTGGTGAGTGTGGAAGGAAAGCATTCACAGAATTACTATGAATGTGTGGGATTATTGTGTTCCTTGATCTTTTTGGATACATGTCAGTTCTTGATTTGAAAACATTGTGAAAAGGTGTAAGGTGCCCTCAGCTAACATCTTAAGATGTTTGTTGGAATTAGTTGAGCCACAATCCAAATATGGATGGCAGTCCAAGTGTATGCACATGGCTTCACATCTCCATGGTTGGTGCAAATCACCATAGCTGGGCAACATCAATTGACTATACTGTAACAACAGGATGGCTTACAAGAGTCCCTGCCCCTCCCTCTGTACATTGGGCCTATGTGCAATAAATGTGTCATGGCCACAAGGCATGTTTGACTGGTAATGCAGTCCTCAAGTAACCAGGCGTTGGATGTTTCTCTTGGATGCACATGATGAGACAATTACACCCCATATTTTTTAGTGTTCACCAATTATGGGGCATGTTTGCAACCACATGATAGTTAGGGCCAATGCATGTGTGCAGATATGTGTGTAACTGTCACAGGAGACCCATGCTATGTACAAGAAAATATCAGATGCAGTACCATCATGTCTGAATGGCTGCCATTTCCTTATTCAACCTACACATTGTATATGTTTATGAAATTATTGCACTGTGCACAGATTTTGAGCACATTTCTTTCTTTCATACCTTACAGGTGGACCGGCACCCTACACTGTGGGAGAGGTGGCGACATTTGAGGACCCCGACCACTCCAGTAAGTGTTGATATGTCTGTTATGTTGTGCTTGCTGGTTATGGACTCATGTGAGTTGGACGCATAGCAAGGTGTGATGCGTTGGGCAAGCTTTTCACTTGTTCCATGAGTGGGAATGCAGTTCTCACATGTTTTGAGTTTGCCAATGCGTATCCAATGGTATCATGTAGGGATTGTAGGACATCCCCGTAGGCCCCACTGTGAGTACAGGGGATAGTCATGTGTATGACACTTGTATCACCAAGAGTCGCAATGGAAGTTAGCCCCTATTTAGTCAGCCTGTCAGACCCACATTCTCTAGGATTGGTAGAGCTAATAGCTTTCCAATAGACATCTGCTTCCCTATTTACCTATGTAAGTTTGAAACAGTAGGTAGAACCTCCTAGCAGCATGTACTTCCACATGTAGTGCATCAAGTCTGTTGAACCTGAGTGTAATGGCCTAGGTGTGCATGCAATTTATGATCATGGGTGTTCTAGCAACTCTGTGTCTGATGTAAGTCAGGCCTCTCTGGAAATATATGTTGTGTACTAAGTTCTGCATTTCCTGACATGTCTGACCCTATGAGTAATCTAGGGTTTGCTGACTCCAAATGGTAGATAGACCTTACCTGTGGTGTGTCTGTGGACACAAACATGTGTGGAGTTGCCTATACACTCCTCGGTGTACATGTTGTTGGCAAATTATAGTTGTATATCCACCGCCCCCCCTCAAACACGGCCATGGGTTTTTGAATGGGGTACCTAGTACTGACGCTCCCAGTATGTTACACATACATGTGAATAAGTGACGGTTTGGTTGCATACTAGTATACACACTGAGGTTTGGCACTTGGTACTATACTGGAAAGTGCAGTTAAAACTTGCAGACCATGTGGCTTTAGTTTTGCTTTCCGTACACTGACATTTGTAGCCCAGCTCTTGGCGGAGGATATGCAGCATGATTCTTAGAGGATAACTGTCAGAAGTCAGAAAGCAAGTCAAAGCCAGTTGTTACCCATCTTGTAGGTTATGGATGTGCTTTGTGTGATGTGACCTTTGTTGTCTGGCCTGCCATATACTTCCTCAGGGACATTCAATGCTCTGTATCGTGATATGAGCTGTTACAAGTACAGTAGATGTAATGTCTGATTAACTTGCTGTGCCGTTTAACACAATGCAGTTACTAATATAGCATATCTGCATTTGTCTTCACAGCAGCTAACATGGCTCCAGACCAGGTCCGTGAATTTCAGCGCCGGGCCATGCGATACCAGCACATCCTGCTGGTGGAGTCAGGGTTCCGGAGGATGGCCCGGCGATATCGCCATGAACGTGCTTCCGGGGCATGGCGAGCCTTCCCACAGAGTGGGCCTACTTTGCCCACCACAGCCACCACAGAAACAACCACCAATCAGAGCCAGATGGCCCCACCCACAGCTGCCACTGTTGATCCAACATCTGCAGGACTTCCTGGCCCCAGCATTGCCACTGGTGCAGGACAGCCCACACAGACCTGCTCCACCGGTGCCCAGACTGCCACTGCTCCATCTGTTGACCCCGCAGCCTTCAACAGAATGGAACATAAGATGGACAAAGTGCTGCGCAAGGTGAGCCACCAGAGCCGGGACGTGCAGCACATTAAACGGCGGGTCAAGGATATTAAGAGGACCCTCGGGAGGGCCAACCTCTAGACACTTGATTTGATGGACATGATACCCTCCCCTCCCTCCTCTTTCCTTGTTCTTATAGTTAGTGGGCTTAGGGTGCTTAGTGTTAGGTTGGTATAGGCTGTTAGTTTAGTTACTGTTAGTGGGTGTGGGCTGGGGGGTCCTGCTTGTTTCTTTTTTGACTTATTACATGTGTCGGTGGGTGGGTGGGTGGCTATGTTGGGGTTCTTGTGTGAAAAAAAACAAAAAAAAACAAAAATACAACAAAATATATATTTGTTTAGGATAGTTAGTATGTGTTTAGGTTAGTATGTGTTGTCCTCAATGTGTCCCGTCTCATAAAGGGGGTAGGGGGTAGATGTTTAGAACGTTTCGTTACATGTGATAAGTAAGTGTAGCTTAGGTTAGTTAGGAACAGTTGTGGGTAATGAGTAGTCAGGGTAGATTAGGGTAGGTAAGATTTTTCCTTCAGTTTCCTCATCTATGGTTAGCTTTTAATAAATATTTGGTTACCCCTTAATAGTATGTGTTGAATGGTACTTGATTGTGGGTTTGGATTCAGTGTACATCAATTTTGTACTATAACATCTGTGTCCTATGCTCCAAACAAATCCCAGCTGAGATGTACGATCGGCAGCTAGCCCAGAGCTACCTTGCAAAGTGTCTACCCTTTGTTGCAACCACCAATCACAGTTAATATGGATCCCAATGTGTTTCTGTTGATAAGTGTGTTTTCAAAGTCACTAACAGTGCTTCCAGACTTGGTATTGGGGAAACAGTTTTAGGTCTAACTGCAGTGTGATGATCATGCACACCCTTAGAAGATGAGTTCTCATTGGCAATCTTGTATTCTTGTCTTCATGACCCTCATACATCATTTGTGACACAGTTCGGCATGATTACCTATTTGTATGTTAACTCAGACACCTTCATTTGTGCAGTTTTTTTTGTATTTACTTAGATTAGTGTGGCATGTTTATTGTGTTATTTTTGCATGGTGAAAACATTTTGCTAACACTATTTGATGACTTAGTTATCTCCTGAGAAAGCATTCTTCTGTCCAACACAGCATGGTGGTGTATGGTTTCTCACTTCATCAGATTTGTCCCTCAGGATGGGCAGAGTATGATGCAATCATGGGCACTGTGCAGATTTCTTTCTCTAACTACATATTATCAGGACAGTTGTATTGACAAGCCACGTAATTTGACAGTAGGCACATTTCAGTTATCTACTGCACAGTTGATATGTCACATTACCCAGAGACAGATTTGTGTAAGTGCTATTTATTGAAAGGTGCTGTAGTGCTATCTGTACATTGTCCATGATTGTGAGTCCATTATAGTGATATCTTCCATTGTGATCCAACACAAGGGTTTACCAAAATGCTTTTGTCATGCTGGGGTTGCTGTTTCAGACAGTGCAGAGGGACAGATTTAGCCAATGAGTAGGAGAGAGACAATCACTGGGCTGGGTGACTAGATATACTGTGGTTTGCAGAACAGTGTTTGAGTACAGTTGTTGCAAGACTGGCAAGTTACAAATCACAGGACCTTGGTAATAGTTGGCCATGTGGCAGGGACTAGTGCTTCCGGGTCATTTTCCTTGTGAATGTGATCTGTTCCATGTCTTCTTCTTCTGATGTGTGTGTTGCCTGCTTTGTCCTTGTTGTTGTTGGTTGTGAAGGGGCAACACACACCTCAGTGTTAGAAGACGTGGAGTCAGACATCCCGGTCGCTGTTCCCTGTGAAGGTCTTAAGGGCAGTACTGCTGCAAGGAGGGCCTGCTGGTTCTTGAGAATACCAGCCACATCACAATAGTAGGCAGCCAGGTCGGCCCTGAGGGGTTCAATGTTGCATTCGTGCACGCGTTGACAGGATTGTTGTTGTAGGTGTTGGGTCAACTGTATTACAGCTGTGCTGATTTTCTTCTGGGTTTTCTGCAGTTCCTGCAAGATAGATGTTAGGGCTTGCATAGCTGGTGCTTGATCTGCAGATCACATCATGCACGAACGCACCCCCTCTAGGCTGGCTGCCATATTTTCCATCCCCACCCGCACCTCCTGGGCCAGCTCCCGCTGTACTCCCACTACAGTTCTCTCAAAGCTGGTGCTAGTGTCATCTGAGTCCTCAGCTGTATTGGAGCTGGCAGGTCTTACAATTGGGGTGGTGGGTGGTTCCTCTGCGATGGCTGATTGTTCTGTGCTCCTCCTTGTGACAGGAGGTGGGGTCTGGAGGGTTTCAAGGACCTTTTGGATAGTCTCCTGGGTAATGTTTATTGGCTCGTCATCCATGTCATCAGGGAAATCTGGGACAGGCATATTGGCAGGAGATCCATCTTCCTCTGCAATGAAACAGGGTACAATTAGTGTGTCTGTGTTGTGGCAATTTTGATGTGATGTGCCTGCCTTTTGATGAATTCACTTTGTGATCTTGTTTTGTGTTAATTTCTCCAGTCCTTCAGATGGGCATTCTTCCAGGCCTATGGCCCACCTGTGTGTCACATGTATGTTATTGAGTTATCAGACTTGTCAGCCTCATCGCCTCTAGGTGTTGATTTTTGCCAAATAGAAAATTGCCACCTTCTTTTCCTACTCGACCCTCCGTGCACATCCATTCTCATGGTGCAACCTTTCCCTGGCTGTGGGTGTACTGATGGCCCTGGCAGCACACTTAACAATCTGGACCTGCCCCAATCCCTGATCTTTCACATCCACTTAAATGTAATTGACATGTGGCATATCCTATGCATAGCAATGTTATGATACGATATGGATGTTGACATTGGTAATGTGTCCTTCTGATGTTGGGGAATGTGTGTTACATTGGATTGCCCTGATAATCGTATCTGTGTCCTATTTCCTCCTCTGACGGTGCAGGTGTATTTCAGTGACCAGTTACATGTGTCCCCTCCTCAATGCTATTGTATGAGCAGTATGACATTTGGGATGTTGCCTTGTTACCCAGGCACAGGATGGACCCTGACATATGCAGCATGGGTGTGCCCTTAGTGCTGTGTCGCTCCTATTGTTGTTTACATTGGCTGGTGTTTGTGACAACTATGGGCATTGACATTTGAGAGTACTGGGGCCTTTGTCTTGTTTCTGGGGATTGTTGCAGTTGTCATCCTCACCCCCTAATTTAGGTGTGTATGATCCATGGGGAGGTTACTGCCATTGGCTACTTGAGCTGCACACAACAGAGGTGGTAGTGGCAACTGTTGTCGCAGTTACATTGCAGTTGTCGGTTTGGCTAGAGGATTGCTAATAGGGCCCTAGGTAATGTAGGGGGTATGTTGGCTGACGAGTGCCAGGATGTCAGTTTGACGTAGTGGCCTTCCTCCTGGCGTGGCTTTCCCTTTGCTCCATAGTTGGCATGACAGCATGCCCCCATGGGACTGTTGTAGGTGTAGTGCAGTGGTTCCCAATCTGTGCGCCGCGGCTCGCTGGTGCGCCATCAAAACTAGCCAGGGGCGCCGCACACAGTTTGGGAACCACTGAGCTATTTATAGCCCTTGGGCCAGTTCGTACAAAATAAAACTACTCAGTTGTAGCAGCTCCTTTTTAATTTTGTCCTTGAGCGCCCTCTGGTGGTTAAATACAACTAAAGGGATTCTACATTTCACAATATTTAAACAGTTATGTTATAACTACATAAAAATGAAACCTGCCCATTTTACTAGGGTTACCGTCAACCAATATTTTCCCCTTACTAAAAAACCCTATGCATGCTGTAATTAAACAACTGTTACATTTTTTTTTTTTACAGTTATATATAGAATTACAATACCTTCATTGGCGTCATCCCAATTCTTTTCAGGGAGAAAAATGGATGTACTCCCTAGGCCAGGCTTACATCCCCCACCCGCCAACAAAAAGTAACATAATGGGGAGCCGCAGCCAGTGGCCAATAGATCAAGGGAGCCGTGGGTCGAAAATGTTTGGGAACCGCTGGTGTAGTGTAATGGTGTGCCCCAGCTTCTGTCTGTGCAGGCCATGCTCCCATGCCGTGCCCCTTTACCCATGCCACTCCATGTATATGATGACTTCCATGCATTTTGTGGTCGGTATCCCCCCCGCTTGCAGTTAACATTTGTGCATTTTAATTCCCCATGCGACTTACCCTGCATGTGCATTGTCTCTTGGTAGTCTGCGCTGTCCTGTCCTTGAATCCCTGTGACGATCTCCTCAGGGATGACGGCTGCGACCATCTCCTCCATATGGTCCAGGGCCTCCTGGTGTGCTGGACTCCCACCTCCAGTCTGCAGTGCTGCCTTCCTGTTCCTGGCCATCTTTTCCTTGGTCCTGCGATTGCAGTCATGCCAGCGTTTCTTGCACTCGATGACAGTTCTGCATACTTCAGCCACACTGTTAATCTTGTCGACAATTTGTTGCCATATAGCCTCCCTCCTACTGATTGGCAACTTTGATGTGACAAACAGTTGGTGCTAGTGTTCCGTCACCTCTTTAACCAGAATTTCCTGCTCCTCTGCACTAAAGCGACACTTTATTTTCTTCTTAAAAGTGTCCTGGTTCTTGTGTGGGTCCTCCTGGCTGTTTCCTGGTCTGCTGTCATCTTCCTGGGGTCTGTAGTGACATCTGGGATCCATTTTGGCTCTCCTCTGGTGAAATGGCTGTGTTCGCTGTGTTTTTTTATGCTATTGTGTCAAAAAAAATGGCGCATATCCGGTTTGCGGTGTCGTAAATCGACCCACAGTCATTTCCGCCGCGTTAACGTTGTTTTCCTTTACGACTTGACACCGCGGTGTGCGTCAAAAATAATGACTCTCACCTGTTGCTTGCGCCGCCATGCATCAAAGTATAAATATGATGCCCGCACGGCGCACCAAAATGGCGTTAGCTGGTGGTAATATTTTTGACGCAAAACTGCGCTGGCACAGTTTTGCGTCAAACAGTATAAATATGGGCCTGAATTTTTTAGTGTCATTTGGGCTCTTTAGGACATGTGCAGTACACATAGCCTGCTTAAGCTCCTCAAAAGCTTTTTGACAGCATTTTCTTTGAGGTGAGGTCATGAAGAGGGGCAACAATGGAGCCATAGTTCTTAATGAACCTCCTGTAATACCCAGTGAGGCCCAGAAAGGCTCTGATCTGGGTATGAATGGTAGGCGGAGCCCAGTCTAAAATAGTCTGGATCTTCACCTGTAGTGGTTCAATCTGTTCCCCACCAACTAGGTGTCCCAGATAAACCACTTTCCCCTCCCCAATCTGGCATTTAGAAGTCTTGATAGTGAGGTCTGCCTTTTGCAGGGCCTCCAAAACATTTTACAGGTGGACCAAGTGGTCATCCAGGTGGAGCTAAATTCAGCAACATCATCTAGATATGCTGCACTGAATGCTTCCAGACCTTGGAGGACTGTATTCACCAGCCTTTGGAAAGTGGCAGGTACATTTTTCAGACCAAAGGGCATAACTGTAAATTGATAATGCCCTCCAATGGTTGAACATGTAGTTTTTGGTTTAGCATCCTCTGATAGCTTGATCTGCCAAAACCCTGCAGTCAAGTCAAAGGTGCTCAGATACTTGCCAGATGCCAGTGTATCTATCAGCTCACCTGCCATGGGTATAGGGTAAGCATCTGTTTCTGTAACTGTATTGAGCCCTCTTTAGTCGACGAAAAAACTAATTTCCCTTTTTCCATTTTGACTATGAGGTTTGGGGACAAGCACCACTGGGCTGGCCCAGTGGCTGTCTGAGTGCTCAGTTAGTCCTAGGTCCAACATCTTCTGAACCTCAGATTTAATATAGTCTCTGACATGGTCAGACTGTCTATAAATCTTACTTTTGACAGGCAAAATGTCTCCAATGTCAATTGGATGCTCACACCAAGTAGTCTGACCAGGTGTAAGTGAAAAGAGTTCAGAGAATTAGCCTAGGAAGTTCTTGCAGTCCTCCTTCTGCTCTGCTGTAATGCAGACAACAAGGGCAACCCCCTCCACTGAGCCATTAGCTGCAGTGTTGGAGAAGAGGTCAGGGAGAGGTTCACTTTCTTCTTCCTGCCCCTCATCTGTGGCCATGAGTAGGGTTAAATCTGCCCTATCATAGTAGGGTTTAAGGCGATTGACATGAACTACCCTGAGGGGATTTCTTGGAGTGCCAAGGTCTACCAGATAGGTGACCTCACCCTTCTTTTCCCCAATAAGATGTGGTCCACTCTATTTGTCTTGGAGTGCATTTGGTGCCACAGGCTCCAATACCCACACCTTCTGTCCTGTGTGGTACTCAGTCCGGACAGCCTTCTGGTCATGCCATTGCATTTGAAGCTCCTGGCTGGCCTGAAGGGTTTTAGTGATCTTTTTTATGTACTCAGCCATTCTTGATCTTAGCCCAAGCACATAATCCACAATGTTTTGTTTAAGGGGCTTCAAGGGTTGCTCCCACCCCACTTTGCCAAGTGCAAGTGGACTCCTAACAGGGTGACCAAAAAGGAGTTCAAAGTGGATGTAGCCCACTCCCTTCTGGAGTACCTCCCTCTAGGCAAAAAGGAGGAATGGCAGGAGGACATCCCATCTCCTTCTATGTTTTTCAGAGAGTCCCATGATCATGCCTTTGAGAGTGTTGTTAAATCCACAACACTCCCTGAGATGTAACACTCTTGAGTCCATGCATAAAAGCTGCCACAAATCACCTTTTACTGTTTGGGTTTATAGTGAGGTGCTGCTTGTGATCTGGGGGATTGGGGGTTGGGACAACAGTTGCGACTTGTTGTAGGACTGGCATAGTTGCCAACAAGCATAAGTACTGTCATCCTTAAACCAGCAGTCTTGTCTAGAGCAAGAGTCAAACTACAACATTGCTCAACCAATGATGGTGTTTAGGCACTAATTTATGGATACCCTAATTATCACTGTCTCACATACTTCAGGTATTCTAAGTACCATTATACGGAGATGTCAGTGGTCTTGGGGAAGATCCTCCTCAGCTGAACAGGGGATACCTAATTAGGCTGTCAGTTGCTCGAGCTCGAACTCTTAAAAGGACTTTGCTCCCCATTTGGTTTTCCATCTCTTTTACCCATGACACAACATGGCTAATGCTATAGAAATTCCTGAGAATGTTATACAAACACTAACTCTACTCCTAGTAGCGCATGGCTTAAGAGAAGAGGGCAGGGATGTTACATTCATAGTGGAAGCTAGTGAAGCTTACCAAACAGAAACATTTTATTCCTGGGTTCACTTTCCTAAGGAAGCCAACAGTACACTCACATTCCACACATACAGAATTGCAAATGTACCAATACCGTACCAAGCATACTGGTATCATAAAATACTGCTCACTTATCAGGAGCATCAGAACTGGTTTTAAGGCACCCGACCACATTTAATACAAACTATGAGATTAGGTCCCTTAGGTAATGAAGGACCAATGTGGCCTGTTTGCCAAATACACACCTCACCCAGGTATACAAAACATGCAGGCAGCAGACCTGGGGAACTTATACATTGAGTTAATAACACTTTACAGACGACTTGTCCAGTTCATAATGGAAACTTTGAGCACCACACCAGTGCGTTCAGCACCACCAGCACCTGCTGGTTACCAATTGGCTACTGGGATTAATCCACAAACAGTACATACTATCATGGGTAAGTTACCCACAGAATGAGAGAAAATACCGTTCTGGATAGCCCAGAAAACAAATCAGCTGAAAGCTGTGTTTCGTCATACGGGACCCCAGGAAAAACATAGAATTCGCACAATGTGCTTGCCCTTCAGGATGGTTCCCTCGGTGGATGACTGTGCCACATGAGGTATAGTCTTTGCTGCAATTTTTACTACCACACATGGTACCCCGACACTTGCCAATTTACTGGAAGTGTTAAAACAAATACAGAATGAGCACAGGGCTTCACCTGCCCTGGAATTGTGGATGAAATTAATGTGTAACTTTGACACAGTCTCCTCAATCATACTCATTAATATCAAAGGGGAAGCGGTAGCACTCGCTATATGCCAGCGTCTCCGAGAGATACCACATTTGGACCAGGAGAAAGAGCTACTGAAAATAATTTCCAATACCTATACCAGTATAGGATCGAATAGTTTGGAAGCCAAGCCGAAGAAGCTTGAATTACAGACTACCACCCCTAAGGAAGGTACTAAGTAAGCACAGGAGGGTTCTAAGAAGCACTGGGATAAGCAAAAACAATTTAAAGATTGACGAAATCAGAGAGCAGATTCTCCACACCCAGAGAAGTCCGACAGGGGATATACTCTCAGAAATAGAAATATAAAAGCTCCTGACAGATATACTGATTCATGCCCCTCTTGTTCCTTTCAGGATACACCGGATAGACATAGCGAGAGAGGGGGCCGTCCTATTCGACGTCCTGAATATGTGAAACAGAAGAAAGACTCATCACAGTCTTCAGACAAAAAAGATGAGCCCCCACAACAAAAGCAACAGTTAAAAAGAAAAAGGTGTCAGCACTGTCAATTAAAAATGCCAGTAGACTTGAGAACATTGCTGAAGAACAAGACGTGGGCAGTGACACTGTTAGACAGCGCAGCAGCAGAGTTCACGATATGTCGCCAGAGTCTGAAAGATCATCTGGATGAAACAGCATCTAGCGATTTCATTGCAGTTGAGACTGCGGACGGCCGCGTTCTCCCACCGACAGGATTTATGATTTTAATATCCAAACTGAGGGAGACGAAGAGCTCACCATTGGTGTGATATTTTGGGATGAACTTAGTTGTGATATCCTGCTGGCCAACTGAGCACGTCTGTAAGCTCCCACATGCCTCCTTTCTCTGATCTTGTTCCAGAAGCGGTAAAAGAACCCCGCGCTGTCAATTGGGCTTTAGCACAGGTACCTGCTTTGTATCGTAATCATGTAGGTTAGGACAATGATTCTCCTTGTCATGTAATACCTATCAGGTCTACACCCCAACCTCAGCCATAATATACTGTTAAACACAAAGCAAAAGATCCTCACTCAGCTCGAGTACCAGGGAGTAATTGAATTCTGTGTCTCTGCAATGAATAACCCATTATTCCTAGTTGCAAAACCTGACCATTCTTATAGAATAGTCTTAGATTACAGACACTTAAACAGTCATACACATACACATGCTATATAAAATTCACATAGCACAGCACTAATTAACAACATAGGGTACAAAAAATACAAAACAACGTTGGATATTTCCAATTGGTTCTTCTGCCAGAACTTAGCACATGAAAGTCGGGACAAGAGTGCATTCTCATTTGACTCACAAAACGCTTTTGCTGTTAACCCCAGGACTATAAGAACCGCCCAGGGCTGTTCTCATCCCGTGTAACATCAATATTACATGATATTGATACCGAGGTGTTGTCCTATGTGGATGACATCTATCTCACAGATGACAACCCCAACATTCATCTTGCCAGGGTCGATCGGATCGTTTTAGGATTCTCAGCCCCTTGGCTACAAATTCAATTAAAAAAAAACTAAAATAGCCTTTCTCAGCGTACTGTTCCTGGGATATGAGCTATCAACCAAGGGGAAGAGCCTGGCCCGCACTTTCTAGAGAAATGTGCTCAACTTCACCCACCTAACACTCTCAAGAAACTACAGTCTCAATCAAGCCACTTTATGATGCCCTGATTTTTCTAGCAGACACTGGACAGTTGAACACACATGCATCCTTAGGGAATTGCAACAGGACATGCTAGAAGACAAACACTTTCACACATGTGACGATAAAACAAATTTGGTCATCATAATAATTGCTGGTGCCACTGGGTTCACTTATGTCACCTTTAACGTAGGCGACACATTGCCCATAGCATACAAATCTCATTTATATTCTAATGCAGAAAAATGTTTTGCACCCACAGAAAAGATTCTAACTGTAGTTCAGGTGGCTGTCATTAAGGAGAGGTCACTTGCCCAGGGGAAACACATCATTGTCGTTACCCTAGTGCCAGCCTTAGAGGCCATCACCAACGCAAGCGGTCCGAACGATAAAGCATTACATTCATGCTGGATTCAGTGGGCAACCTCACTGACTGCCACTGATGTTGAGTACATCTTTGATCCAAAACTTCAGACACAAGAATTTCTCTAATATGAATAGAAGTACCCAGCTCCTCTAGATATTTTGCCACTTCACAGTTACTATACTGTCATTTATACTGATGGTTCAGCACAACCAGCTGTGGGTACCAAACATCAATATTCATCCGCTTGCACAGCCGTGAGTGAAGTGATGAAGGATGGAGTTTTCTACCCTCACAATCCCTACACGCACACCCAAGGGGACTGCACAGCTCAGTTGGCTGAACTTAAAGCCCTTATTTTAGTGCTAGAACACAGAGAGCCAGGATCACTGACTTTAGTTGTCTGTGACTCATACTACTGCATCCAGTCCTACAATGATTACCTCAATCATTGGAAGCTGAATGTGTTTAGAGATTCCAATGAGAACACCATAAAATTCAAAACGTTGTTGGGGAGGGTGGCTGATTTCAAGGATAAGCTACCCTCTGTCTATGTAGTACATACACTGGGCCGACAACATGTAGGAGTACATGTTATTGGCAACACATTAGCTGATGAAGCAGCCAAAACTGCGGTAGCTATGGCTTCTGTGGCTGTAGTGACTCATTCTCAGACAAGATTGAATAATGAAATTCTGACTGCAGTGAAAGCTTCGGCTGACGGCAAGTCCCTTCCAAAAGCATACCCTACAAAATTCTTCCCACATCAGTGTGCAGAATGTTGCTTATGCAACACTTCCTGGGGTTGGAGATCCAGTGATCCCCAATGAAGACCACAGATTAGATCTAATAAAAGCAGCACATGAGGGTGTTGCTTCTGCACATGCTGGTATCTTGGCCACAGTAACACTCTTACAGAAACGCTTCTGGTGGCCAGGTCTCTACAAAAAGACAAAATATTACCTCCTTTGTTGTGACATTTGCCAGCAAATTAAGGGCTCAAACACCCACAGCAGACATCTCTCTTAGTATCCAGCATGCCATCAGAATGTATATACCTGGACCATTTTGGTCCACTTCAACCTGATGGTGCATACAAATACATCATAGTCGCTGTAGATTCTTGTTCTAGATTCCTGTGGGTATGTCCTCAGTGGTCGGCTGATGCTCAAACTATTATAAAAGACTTGCTGATCTTTATCGGTACCTATGCGGTTGCACCATTCCATTCGGACCAGGGCCCTGCATGTGCATCCAAGGCATTCAGAGACACCATGGGGATGATGGGTGTTGAACTCCACTACTCCTCACCCTACCATCCTGAGGAAAATGTGGTCATGGAGGCAGAACTGTGATCTAAAGCAGACCTTAACAGCTAGAGTATTAGGTTCTGGCAGCAGCTGGCTTCATCACCTATATGGGGTCCAGAGAACACTGAATAATCTGCCAAGACGGTCCTGGGGGGGACGCACTCCCTGTGAGGATTTTATTTGGGATACCTATGTATGTCCCAGATCTTGATGGGCCTGGTTTGGTAGCAGCAGACACACATTTTGACCTAAATGAACGCCTCTCTGTTTTACAGGAGCTTCAGCAATTTTGTGATGCTGAATCATCCACCAGTGCTGCCACCTTATGAATAAGGGATTTACCAACAACTTCTACTGGCTGGATTCCTAAAGTCGGGGATCTGGTTTGTGAAAATATTGCTGTGAAGAAGGAATTCGGTACATCCCACAGAGCACTGGTCCCAGTCCTGGGAGTACAAGGTATCAGAACTGTCATCTTATCACCGCTGCCTGGTTCCAAAGGAAACAGATTCATTTCTATTGATGATATCAAAGTTCAGCATGTGGCCGATCCTTCACAGTAGACCCAGAGGTCCCTTGGGTAGTTCCCGGTCCCCTCTCACTACCCAACAGGACGTACCTCTTCAAAGTAGAAATACCAATACTACTTTGGACTGCACAACAATGTCCAAAAATGCTACAAATACTTCTTTGATCATGGAGAGGGCAGAAAATTAGCTCTTGCTGATTCCAGTTACCATTTAAATGACAACACCTGTCCAAGATTTGGCTGTTTTCTACACCAACACTACCCAGACTGACAACACTGTCTACTATGAGGATATAAGCGAAGTGGATCCATCCACCAGTAATGCAACTGGTCCTGCATTTGTAGAGACTGCCTCTGGTTACTTCATCGACATTGATGACTTTTCTTCAGACTCATCCACTCCAGTAATTAAAAATGTTTCAAAGACACGTAAGCTGTATCTATGGCTTAAAAATAACTATTTAATTAATCCATGGAACTATTTATGGTTCTGCGTGACATTTTGTGCATTGTTTCTATGGATTGGTTTCATGACTGTTTTCTTTTTACTTATAAATGGTCATTACCTTCCTGAAAGCTCCTCAGTGGAGCTTGTGGGCGAAGTCTTAACTCCATATCTTTCCTAATATAAGGTCCGAAGACACTTGTCCCTTGTGAATATTTCAGCTGTACCAATTCCTGATGGGATTGTGTGGGACAACATTCCTTTTTATATATACGGGCCTACTGAGGTCATTAAAATTCCATATGTATTCAATATTTTTATGACTGATGTATTTACACCTGGTGTTGTATCTGATGATTGAGATGTCAGTTGATTCTATGTTAACTGAAATGAAGGACTATTCAGTGCTTGAAAGTGATGATGTATATAGACATACAATGAATTATGGGGAAATGTTCTGCTACAATAACTGGGGACATTATCACCTGCACTGTGCCACTAGACACAGACCAGTACTTAATTACACACAGTGTGAACACTGTTCAACTTCACCTGTGGGGAACCGAAAACGTTATACAGATAACTGTACTTATTTTTCTGGGCATGATACAAAACATCCAGAATCATATTATTTCAAATTACCTTCTTCAAAAATTTGGAAACTTTTGCTAACTGATACAAAGCTGATTTATTCAGATTCCTTTGTTTCCCGTCTTGCAGTTGAAGGTTACGAAGACTGGAGGAACACTGTTGATTTAAAAAGTGTATGGGGAACACAAGATAGGCAAATAAAGGGTAGGGAAGCTTTATTTAGAGCATTCCTGATTCCTGTGCAAATGATCATTTTAAATGACACCATTCAAAAGACATCCTGTATGGGGTTAGCAAAAAAAAAAAAATGAACACGCCCAGTATCCCCATACCGGCAAAGTTTAACGATTGGCAATTCTTCCTGACTGTCACTGAGGAAAAGCTAGATGCAAAGGTTCAGGCTGGTACCTATAACTCTTCACTTTCCAGTCCCGGCAGGTGGTTGATTTGGCCAATAGACACCAATGGATGTCAGGCACGTTTTTTGAATTCCTCAGGGGGTGTCAAGATTAGCCGGCCAGACCCTTGCTTCGTCTTGGGTCAACACACCGGGGTAGTTATAACATACAGTGTGGGTAAACTGTGCCAACAATGGGTACAGTCTAACACGTTAGCCATAGTTAAAGAACATCTTAACACTCTTTCTGAAGATGTAGACTTGCAGGACATTCTGCTAGGTCGTAGAAAGCCACACTCTAAAAGATTAATCTATGCTATGTATAATGAGATCTGGAAGCTTTCTCAGATAGAAGCTGCTGGGCGTTTAAGGAAAATGGACGAGAAAAACTTAGAAAAGGCTTTAGATTTTGCCAATAATGGAATGAACACTCTGTCCAACAGGATTTATTCCCTAACAACCATAGGTCCTCATTACAACATTGGCGGTAAATGCCACCTACCGCTGTGCTGACGGCCGCCGACATACCGTGACGGCAGCGGTATACCGCTACGGGTATTATGACCCACACATAGAAATCCGCTACTATACAGGCACACAGACAAGTCAGCCAAACCAAAGGTCAGTGATAAATCGGTGGTACAAAAACCTACACATTTAGGCCAACAGAACTACGCCCACAGTATCAGGACCCACGAATCACTGCAGCGGTCTTTCAACCGCGGTAAACCATTGGTAGTACACACCGCTGCGCTCAAAATACACACACACTTACAAAACTACACCACATTGAACAATTGAAACTATACACACCTGACACACATACACACACCACACCCACAACACTATAAAACACACACCCACATTACCCACAACCCTTTCAATGAAAAAAAACAATTGCCAACTGAGAGACAAGCTAGGAGCACCCACCCAATCTGAGCCACAGAACACCATCACCCATACACCATCCACGCACCTCACAGCACACACCCCAACACAGCACAGCACCCCAGACACCCTCACACATACCACTCACACCACCACCATGGCACCCCAAAGACACCCCAGGGTTTCAGAGGAGCAGCTAAGGGTCATGGTGGAGAATATCATCCGGGTAGAGCCACAACTATTCGGATCACAGGTGCAGCAGACGTCCATTGCAAGGAAGATGGAGCTATGGTGGAGACCCGTGGACAGGCCCAGAACAAGGGATGACAACCCACGGGGGAAGGTGCGTTCCATGGTAGCAAGACATCAGGTAGCTGTACAGAGGACTAGCGGTGGACCCTCACCTCTTCCCCCACAACTAACAACATAAGAGGACCAAGTCTTGGCGATCATGCATCCTGAGGGCCTCACAGGAGTAGAAGGAATACTGGACTCTGGTAAGTCAAATTTTTACTATTATATCCCCCACCTTACCTGCATGCCATCACAAACTCCCACCCCTACCCATACCCCATCACTCCACCACCTCACATATACCCCACTATCACAACCCACCCATCTCAATAACAAGCCCTGCCTGCAACACCAATGTATGGACAGCCATCACAGACCTGTATGGACACCCATCATCACAACATCAACACTAGTGACAATCACTTAGCCAAACCAGGCACAACTCACACAAGCCAGAGCTGCCTTGGGAATAACAACTATAGTGGGGAACATACCCATGTACAAGATGGCACACGCAGAAAAAATAACATAGCATTTCCATCCCCACAGGGCCCCTACTCAACGTCACCGGAGAGGAGTTGCTAGCAACATCCAGTCCCCCGAAGAGGCCCACAGTGATGACAGCAGCTCTGCACGACTGGATCAGGATGACCAACCTGGCCCATCAGGGACCTCTGGATAGTCGGTTACCCTGCCACAGTCCCATACCACCACAGACCCCACCCAGCAGACCCATGCCACTGTCCCCAGGACACGTCAATCAGCATTGTCTCCACCACTACAGGTACCCCAGGCAATCCCACAAACACAGTACGATCAGGGACCTGGGGTCAGTGGCAGTGTGCACAAGGTTCGGGATAGAGGCACAGGACAACAGGGAAGCTGGGAGGATTGCTGTGCGACAGGGGGAGGACAGGCCTAGGGAACCCACTCTCCAGGAGGCACTCACAAACCTCCTGGGAGCATACCACCATTCCCAGGAGATCATGGGCAAGATACTGGCCAAGTTGCAGGAGTCCCAGCGGCTGCCGCAGGGACAGTACCTGGGGATCAGGGAGGACCTCAAACACATCCACACCATCCGGGTCACCTTTTCAGGGGTGCTAGCTGACATGGTCAACACCATGAAGGAGGCAGTGGCACACCAACAGGCCCCTGGCACTAGCCACACCGAAGAACAGCCCTCCACCACCACCAACGCTAGTGGACAGGAGGCACTTGCAGGGATCCTAGGAGCATACCACCATTCACAGGTGACCTTGGGCCACATACTGTCCAAGTTGCAGGAGACCCAGCGGCTGAAGGAGGGCCTGTACCTGGGGATCATGGAGGACCTCAAACTGATCTACACCACCCTGGTCACCATTGCAAGGGTGCTAGGTGACATGGACAACACCATGAGGGAGGCAGTGGCACAACAACAGGCCACTGACACTAGCCACACCGAAGAATAGCCCTCCACCTCCACCAGAGCTAGTGCCTAGGAGGCCCGCCACTGGAATAACATGCCACCAGCACCCCACCCCCTGCAGAAGGAGAACCACCCCGCAAACGGTCCCAGCGATCCAGGCAGAAGCCAGAGAACGTTGCCAAGACCCCCACCAGGAAATAAGACTCTCCTGATTGTCACCCTTCTGTCCCACTCTGTCACTGTGTCCACCTTGAACTGCCATTGCTCCACTTCCTATGCCCCCTTGGACAATGCACCTGTGATACCACGAGACTGGACTCTACCCTGGACTTTCCTCCACCATCACCCCAGCCCATTGCATATCCCCCTCTACTTATTAGCACTTAAATAAACACCCTTGGAACAAATACAAATCCGGAGTCTGGCAAATGATTCAAATATGTATTAGTACAACATTATCAAAGCATAGCAAGTCATATGTACAGTTACATTTACATTGGAATGACCTTTAGCAGGTAAGCACACCAGGAGCCAGAGTGGGTCACAGAGATCTGAAAATAGAGATGGCAAAGGGTACAGTAAGTGGCCATAGAATAGAGAAATCAGGCTGCCATTTACAATGTCAAACAGAAAAATGAAAAGTAAAGTGAAGTTACAGTGTCTTACCTGTGTGTCACTGGAAGTACTGCTGTATTATATTACTTCTGTTGTCCACATCTTCTTCATCTGCCTCCTCTTCCTCACTGTCCACAGGCTCCACCGCTGCCACAAGACCGTCTCCAGGCTCATCCCCCTGCATAAAAGGCACCTGGCGTCTCAAGGCCAGGTTGTGCAACATGCAACATGCAACGATGATCTGGTACACCTTCTTGGATGAGTAGTACAGAGTTCCACATGTCAGATGGAGGCACCTGAACCCGACCTTCAGGAGGCCAAAGCTTCTTTCAATTATCCTCCTTGTTCACCCATGTGTCTCATTGTAATGTTCCTCTGCCCTTGTCCTGGCACTCCTCACAGGGGTCAGTAGCCATGAGAGGTTGGGGTAACCAGAGTCACCTGCTAATATCGAGGGACAACTGATATTCACACACTAACCCTTAGGGACAACTCCATACCCAGACACCTACTTATACTGGGTGGGGACCTTGGGCTTACCTATTAGCCGCACCTGGTACCTCTGTAGTTGGCCCATCACATATAGGATGCTGCTATTCCTCAAGATAAAGATGTCATGCACAGAGCGAGGATACTTGGCATTCACATGGGAGATGTACTGGTCCGCCAAACACACCATCTGCACATTCAGAGAGTGATAGCTTTTTTCTTTTCCTGAAAACTTGTTCATTTTTACTGGGGGGACAAATGCTACATGGGTACCATCAATGGCTTCAATTATGTTGGGGATATGTCCCAGGGCATAAAAGTCAGCTTTCATTGTGGCCAAATCCTCCACCTGGGGGAATACGATGAAGCTGCGCATGTGTTTCAGCAGGGCAGAGAACACTCTGGTCAACACGTTGGAGAACATTGGCTGAGACATCCCTGATGCCATGGCCACTGTAGTTTGGAAGGAACCACTTGCCAGGAAATGTAGCACTGACAGGACCTGCACTAGAGGGGGGGATACCTGTGGGCTGGCGGATAGCTGACATCAGGTCCGGTTTCAATTGGGGACACAGTTCTTGGATTGTGGCCCGATCAAGTCTGTATGTTATGATAATGTGTCTGTCCTCCATTGTCGCAAGAGGTCTGTACACTGGAGGATGTCGCCATCTCATATTCAGCCTCAGCGGTTGAAGCCTTTGGAAGAAAACGGTGATCAGAGGGTCATATTCACACATCTATTGCACTAATGATGCATTTTTTCCTTTACAGAACCAGTATGTGAATATGAAAATCAGTTGCTGTGCAATGTCTGCTATGACGCAGTTAGGTGCCATGCCTTGTGCCCCCCTGAAATTGCGGCTGCCTGACCTGTGAGGAAGGACAAGTGGAAATGAGGTAATTCCGCTGGTGTTGTGCGCTGTTGCGGTAGGCGGTCAAAGACCGTCGTGCAACTTCGCATTGGTTATCATTAGGGCATATGGGTTACAGGAGCCAATAGCGATGTATGCCAGTGGTGACGGTACGCACTGCTGCGGACGTGACCGCCATTTTCTATCTGTTCACTCACATGCTACCTGACCTTCAACGGGAGAGGACCTACACTGCAAGTGCTGCTGTGACCTGTGTCTGAAAGCGACAATGGTTCATGTGTCTGGTGAAAGGGCCCCTGCCTTCACTGTGGAGGAGCTGGAGAAACTGGTGGATGGGGTCATACCCCAGTACACGTTACTCTATGGTCCTCCAGACAAACAGGTGAGTACACTGTGAGCATGATGCGTGGGCCATGAATGTATGGATTGCTGTGTGTGTAAGCCACATGTAGGAGGGGGCGAAGGGGTCCTGACTAGAGGGCTGCATGTTTGGTGGTCAATGTATGTGTGTCAGGGAATGGGAGGGATCTGGTGGGCCATGAGTGTGGCGGTCCAGACGGTTGACTAATTCCCTTTTCTGCTGCCTTTCCATGCAGGTCAGCGCCAACTAGAAAAAGGGTATTTAGCGTGCCATCGCCAAGGACGGGAGGACCCGGGGGAGTTTGACAGGCGGAGCACCCACTGCTGCAAACGGTGGGAGGACCTGCGACGCTGGGCAAAGAAGACGTGGAGGCCCAGCTGGGGCTGGCCTCCCAACGAGGAAGGTGTGCCCATCGCACCATGACCCCCCTGATGTTCTGCATCCTGGCGGTGGCCTATACGGAGTTGGATGGGCGCTTGAAGGCATCATAGCAGCCACAAGGGGGTGAGTACAGATTCTGAATCCTGACTTTGCCCGCGTTGAGGGTTACTTGGGTGGGGGATGTGGGCTGTGGGTGCCCCTAGGCCAGGGTGAAGAAGGCAGGGTAGGTCCCTTGTTGGGCAGTCTCTGAAGCACTCCTACCCCAATGGTGTCAGTGGGCATCTACTACTGAGCAGGGACCTATGGGGTTCAGATCTGCAGATAATGGTGGTAGGCATTGCACCATATGAGCTGGTGACTATCTTAGTAACTGGTACTGCATGACCTAGTGAATAGGGCTGCTCCCTGTGTGTTGTGTACGCCAACAGTGGTGGTCTTGCTGGCACTGACAAAGTGTATCCTCTGTCTCTCAACCCCCTTTTTGCTTTGTCAACCTGTCCTTGGGTGCATTAGCATCATCTGGCTGAGGAGCAGAGGCACCGGCGACAGAGGGAGCTGCATCCCACTTGGGCCTGGAAGCCGAATCCACCGAGGGGGAGGGCACCAGTGGGACGGAGGGTGAGGAGAGCACCACAACGGTGACAGGAGGGGAGACCTCAGACAGTGACTCCTCCTCCGATGTAAGCTCCCTGGCGGTGGCGGACACCTCTGTGCCCACCCCAACAATAGGTACAGCCGCCAACCCCCCTACCAGCACCGCCCTCCCAGCAGCCCCTCAGCGTGTTTCCTGTGCCCGCTCACCCAGGAGGGTGGGCATCTCCTTCTCCCCAGGCACCTCAGGCCCTGCCCCAGTCAGCCCTGCTGCCCTCAGAGAGGAGGCCATTGACCTCCTAAGATCCCTCACTGTTGGGCAGTCAACCATTCTGAATGCCATCCAGGGTGTCAAGAGGCATTTGCAACAAACAAATGCATACCCAGAGGACATTCACTCTGGCATGTGGGCCCAACAGAGAGAATTTCAGGCTCTCGCCTCCTCCCTGATGGCAGCCATTGTCCCTGTCTCTACCCTCCCTCCTCCAACTTTCCTCTACCCAGTCCCAATCCCCTCAACCACAGCCTATCCCAAGCACACCTTCAGACCAGCATTCACCCAAATCAACACACAAAAGTGGCTCATGCAAACACAAGCACCACACTTCATCTCACAGGCACTCACACAAGCACCATCCCCAGGCAGACACACCAGCATCTACTGCCTCCACTGTGTCCCCCTCCTCCTCATCATCCACCTCCCTCCCAGTAGCGTCTCCACTCACACCTGGATGCATTAAATCCTCATCCACTACCTTCATCACCAGCACGGCCATCACAACACACCCCTCACTGGCAGTCACCACCCCCACATCCATGCACACGTCCCCTGTGTTCTCTCCCTGTGTTCTCTCCCAAAGTACAAGCACACACCCACCCAACAGCCATCCACCCCACAACAGCATCCAGCTCATGCACCTGCACTCAAACACAGCAGACTGACACCTCCTACAAGCACTCCCTCTTCCTCCACTGCTAAACATTCACCGTCTTCCTGCCCCAATGTCCCTAAGAAGCTTTTCCTAGCCAACATTGACCTGTTCCCTACCCTTACCCCCCATCCTTCACCTCAGGCCAGGGTGGCCAGAACACAGCCCAGCACCTCAGCCACCAAGTCCACGTCCACTGTTGTTTCTGCAGCTGTCAGAGGCTCTAAGGGGGCACCCGTCATGCCAGCCAGTGTGCCACCAACCCCTGCCAAGGCCAAGAAGATTCCACCACCTGGCAAGGTCAAGAAGGGGACAGCATCCAGCAAGGAGAAGGAGCCACAACCACCCAGCAAGGCCACGTCAAAGACTCCAGCTGGCAGACCCAAGGTGACACCACCATCTGCCAAGGGCAGGATGGAGCACAGAACCCCAGACAGTCCGAGCCTGCAGGTGAAGGCCTGGTGGCTATCAGCACCACCTTCAGTACTGCCACCTGCACCGTGGCCAGCACTGCCACCTTCACCGCTGCAAGCACCGCCACAATCACCGCCGCAAGCACCACTACTGTCAGCAGCAGCAGCCCCAGTGGGTAGCTGTCTGAGGCTGCAGGGGAAGGGCTGGAGCCTCCACTCACCACTGGCAGCACCAGCACATGCACCGCAGCCAGCACCACCACCAGCACCGCCACAACCACTGCCGCAAGCACGCCATCTGCACCGCTGAAAGTAGCACCACTGCCAGCAGCCCCAGTGGGCAGCTGTCCTAGGCTGCAGGGGAAGGGCTGGAGCCTCCCCCCACCACTGGAAGCACCCCCACCAGCACCGCCACTACCACCACGTTGTATCCGTAGCCACAGGCGAATGGACTGTAGTCCTGCCTCCAAGGAGTATCATGCATCCTGGCCACTGCAAATCTTGTGGCTCTGACACCCAGGTGAGGGACTGTGACCTGGCACCCCCCAAGTGCTGCATCACTGGACACAAGGCCACCTCCAGAACCAGTGGAAGAAGGCATCCACTCACCCTATCCTTGGCAGGATGAAGCACAATGGGCACAAAGCCCCCTCCAGAACCAGTGAATGAAGGCATCCACTCACCCTATCCTTGGCAGTATGAAGCACACTGGGCACAAGGCCCCCTACAGAACCAGTGGAAGAAGGCATCCACTCACCCTATCCTTGACAGAATGAAGCACACTGGGCACAAGTCCCCCTTCAGAACCATTGGAAGAAGGCATCCCCTCACCCTCCCCTTGGCAGGATGAAGCACACTGGGCATTAAGCCCCCTCCAGAACCAGTGGCCAAACCACCCACTAGAGAGACTGTGGCTTTGCACTCCCCAGGACCAAGCAGTGGGCAAACCACTCTCTTGAAAGACTGTGGCTTTGCACTCCCAAGGACCAAGCAGTGGGCAAACCACCTACTTGAGAGACTGTGGCTTTGCACTCCCCAGGACCAAGCAGTGGGAAAACCACCCACTTGAGAGTCTGTGGCTTTGCACTCCCCAGGACCAAGCAGTGAGCATGGAGCCCCCTCCAGGAGCAGTGGCGTTGTCCCATCTTCCGGCTGAGGTGCGTCTCCATTCCCCGTCCCCCTGAGGTGCCTGTGTGTTTTCGACCTGATGCCTCTGCAGTGTTCTCTCCGTATTGAGGCAGGAGTCAAGTGTGGGCTTGGCCTATGTGTTTTGGCCCAGCGGGACATGGACATTTTGAGTGGACATTGTCCCGCCTTTTGTAAATATTGTATATTTTGTAAATACTGTTTTTGAGTTCTAAACATATGTATAACTATTTCTAATATAAAACTTATTTGACTCAATTCCTTTTCTCCTTGCGTTACTCTTGAGGGTTACGGGGTGTATATGTAATGTTGTTGCATGTGTTTGTGTGTATGGTGTTGGGGGTGGAGGTGGGGGTGTTGCGTGTGTGTGTTGTGGTACTGAAAATTCTGGACCCGTGTTATAAACATCGTCGTATCACAACGATTTTGGTATCAGCAGACCGGGAATGATTAGAATAGTATGCACAAGCATTGTATTCATATTCGGGTAACAAAATCACCCGAATATCAGAGTTTCCGTCTTGAACCCTCGTGTTCCATTTAAACGACAGCCATTTTGTGATTGCCCTCACATAGGCCAATGTCTAATGCTGAAAACGAGTCTGAAGGACACGTACATCTTTGCTGACTCCTCTGTGACCTGGGCAAGCTGACTCCACTGCCTGAAGCCAAACCTGTTCGGCCAGTTTCTTTCCCAGTGGCCGAATGAGATTAGTATCAAGGCACAACACATCATAAAACCTTTCATCACACACAAACCATGCCTAATCTTAAACACACCTGTCTCTGTTTCTTTCTTTATGACTTGCTTTACAAGGAGGAGGTGCCCGTTTATATTGGGGGTCCGTCGATATCTGATGAAAGTACTAAGCCTTGCCGGGTAATTGATTGAGGGCTGGACAAACTGAAATATGGGCTTGTCATCATAAACCTGCTATTTCTTTGTAGTGAAAATATGTGAATGATCAACTGTAAAATAAGGAATGTTTGCCCAAAGCATAATATTTTGTATAAAAGAGAAGGTTAGCTTTGCAAAGAGAGCAGTCTCCTGAGAATATACACTGTGTTGTACTTCTAGGATACCTGTTACTGGCTGCAGCCAATAAACAAGATCTTTGACTTCACCAAGAAGACTCTGTGTTTCTGTAGTCTGAAGCAGGAAGGACTCGAAGTCTTAGGGTGTGTTCCCTGGCACCGCTGGGTTCTGAAAAACCCAGTACTTCATTTGGCGCCCAACGCGGGGCGATTTCAGCGGTACCGGTCCAAGCCAGAGGTTCGTGAGGAGCTTCGTGTGAAAATTCTGGAGGAAGGCCGCCACTTCATCGACCCCTGTATGTCGACGTGGTCCGAAAGTCTTTGCTGCGAGGTTCCCCGCTTTCCAACGGCTACGAAGGACTGCTGCCCTGACTATCGCCCTGTTTTGGACCCTTGATGATTTGGTAGAGCGAAACGATAAACGAGTCTTCTGGTGACGTCATCGATACCTCAGTTAAGTATAAGTGGAGCGTCTCCCAGTCCTTAGTTTGGTTCTTAGTTTGGTATCCCCTTGGGATCTTTGATTTGGAACTTGCAAATACCAAAGCTGAGGGATTTGTGTATTCACAAGACTATCGTATTCGATAATCCTTTGAAGTTTGAAGCTAGACTAGAGAGCGAAGATGCCTGGTCTTAGCAGATATGGAAATTTGTTTTGTCTTGGTTATAATAGGGATTCCCGATTGGAGGACTCGTGTCCGGTTCCTCCGATTGGAACTCCAACCTATGAACTATATGTGAAACATGGCATAGGCCCCCTCACATATAATGAAGTATGGATCCGATACACCAGGAAAGATGGTGTTTTAAAATGGCCCCAATATGGTAGTTTTCACACAGAGATTCTGAATAATCTGGAGGTTAAACTTTTTAAGAAGAAAGCCCGGCCGGCGATGTTTGACTCTTTCCGCCTATGGCGTAAGGAAGCCAAACAGAAGGAAATTAAATTAGCAAAGAGAAATAAGAGGGAAGAGGGTATCTCGATAATGCAAGCTGCCATGCAGTTTAAAGATGATGAAGAAGAACAGATGAATGAGCAGTTGCACAGGCAACGTAAATTGGTGACCGATAAATGTTATCTAGTTCTTCCGCTTCTTCAGCAAGATGCAGCAAAAGAACTTGAGAAAGATCCTTTAATGTCACACTTGTTGAGTTCGCCACCCCCTTATGCGCAGAATGCTACAGCACCTCTGCAACCTTTAGCTGTGCAACCTCCGATTATTGTGCCTCAGGTTCTTCCACAGCCGCCAGCTCCTTTTCAGTTGGCTCCTACTACTATGGCGCAGCCCCTTCAAGGGCCACCGACTTCGCTACCTGCTCCATCTGTACCTCCTACGACTTTATGTACTACATCGACTGCCTCTTCTGGTGTTCTTCCTGATACTGCCTCTGCGTCTGCTTCTGCGTCTGCCTTGCCTCCCTCTGTTTTTCCTCCTGTTCTTTCATCAACTTCTCCTTCTGACCGACAGAGAGTGACAGATACTGTTGCCAGCCTTATATTTCCTCTCTTTGGGTCGTCTGGTGTGACCCCAGATTCGGAGCGTAAACAGTCGCCTAGTCAACTGCCTAATTCTCAAGAGAGAGAAATGTTGGACCGTATGGCGCGTAAATGGGTTGTTTACCCTTTAAGATACGATGTAGAGTATGTTATGGATGTCTTCCATCAATGGGGAGCACCAAAACAAAGATACGTTTTTGAGAATATGTGTGCTTTCCTTTGTGAGGAATTGGAAGATAATGATTTGGAAACAAATCCGCCTGATTTGTGCCGTGTACGGTTTGAGTTTGCAAAGGGCACGATTGTGGGTCCCGATGTTGAGACAGCAGTTGCGACGTTGTTGTCCTTTAGGAATAAGGATCCTTCTCAGTCATTGTTCCAACATGACTCTTCTGTTAAAAAAAAGGTGCAACAGTACCCAATGAGAGAAGTCCCTCCGGTATGGAAGGACGCTGTTGAGGCTGATGATGCTAATCACATTGATGCTGTCCCAGCTCATTTTCAGCGTGTTTGGGTACATGTTCCGTGGAAGCGAGCTGAAGTTTTAGCCCTTAAGCAGACTTTGCCTGATCCCCGTAAAAACCCTGCAGGGTATTATAAGGAATTATCACAGACTGCAGACTCATGCATTATGAATTTAGCCGACATAGACATGTTATTTGGGAATGTTGTTCCACAGCCTTTGTGGGGATTGATTCGGCATACAGATCATGCACAAGAGTTAGGTGACTCATGGGCTAATATTAGTGCTGCAAATGATAGACAAGTTGGTGGTGCCAAGCCTGAGCCTTTGGTAGCAGAACTGCCTGCTAGGATCATTACTTACATGAAGACTTTAATGCCTGCGATGCGTGTGAATTGGGATAAATTGTCTGCGTGTAAGCAGAAGAAAGATGAAACAGTGTCTGATTTCTTCACCAGGTTTGAGGAAACGTTTATCGACCACAGTGGTCAAGATACGAGTACAGAAGGTGGTCAACGGTTGTTCGTCGACAAGTTTGTGCACAATTTGCTTGCCGAGCTGTGTAAGAAATTGAAGGATTCAGAGAGTTCTTGGGCCGTTTCCTCTTCAGCACAAATATTGGCTACTGCACAGTACTACGAAAATAGGGATAAAGATGAGAAGGATAGAGCAGACAAGAAAACTAAAGAATTAAAGACGAAGGTTCTTTTACAACAGGCGTATCCGCCACGTGGTGGTCAGAGTAACTATCAGCAACCTCAACAGTTCCAGAGAAACTCGCAAAGGTTCGAGTTTTCTCAACCACGTGTTCCTGTAGGTCCCAATCAGTGCTCATATTGTAAAGAAGAGGGTCATTTCAAGTATAGTTGTCCTATTTTGTTACAGCGTACGAATGGTGCTTCTGGCGCAAGAGGTCGAGGTGTTCAACAAGCTCCTAGAGGTAGAGGACGTGGAAGTTTTCCCCAGAACACGCGTTCCTTTCCGTCTCAAAACTCAATGAATAGTTTTGACCAGCAACATAACGCGTCTGGTAGGACGGCTCAGTACTATGCTGACGACTACTATGCAGAAGATGAGAACTTGGGAGGTAATAATTGCTGGGACAGCCATAGACGAAGAGGGAGTTTTTTTAGTTCCAGTGGATCAGAATGGACCTTATGTTAAGGTGATTACCTCAGGTGTGTCGGAGCCTTTTCTGTTGGATACTGGTGCTACAAAGAGTTCTATTATGCACTCCAAGCTCCATGGCGCACCTTTGTCTGGCAAGATGAATGTTTCAGTAGGTTTTTCTGGCGCCCTGGTTAGGAACCCAATTTCTAGTCCTATGTCCCTTTCTATTGGACCTTGTGAATTGGAAGCACCCCTTATTCTGACGACAGGTTGTGGTGAAAACTTGTTAGGATTGGATTTGTTGAAAAGATTGTATGCAACATTATATTGTTCTCCTTCGGGAGTACAACTTACACTGGGTAGGAAAATGGTCTCTCCAATGTATTTGTCGAAGGATAAACTTCCGACCGAATTGTCGTTTCTTCCTGATATTATTTGGGCTACTGGTCCTAATGACGTGGGTCTGTTGGAAATACCGCCTTATGTTGTGACATTGAAAGCCAATGTTAAATTACCACGCATTCAACAATACAAGATCTCTAGTGAAGGTGAAAAGGCATTGCTAGCGATCATTTATGATTTAATTGAAAAAGATGTAATTGAAGAGACAAGAGGCAACGTTTGTAATAGTCCTGTTCTGCCTGTTTTGAAACGTACTGACCCCCTCTAAGCCACCTGTTTACAGGCTCGTGATTGATCTTAGAGAGGTAAATAAAATAGTTGTGCCACAGTTTCCAGTTGTTCCTGATATCACTGCCATATTGACTATGATTCCAGCTTCCGCCACCTGGTTCTCGGTGATTGACTTAAAGAATGCTTTCTTCAGCATCCCGATTGCAGAGGAGAGCAGGGATATTTTTGGCTTCAGTTTAGGAGGCCGAAGTTTCCGGTTCAAACGCGCTCCTCAAGGCTACTGTGAAAGTCCATCAATATATAGTCAGGCTTTAAAAACACAGCTTGATGCAATTGTTTTACTTGACGGCGCTACCCTTATTCAGTACATTGATGATTTGCTAGTCGCTACAGATACTGAAGAGATTTGTAAAGAAGCCACCTTGTTGTTGTTGCGTCATTTGTCTGATTTACATCACAAAGTGTCCCTTTCAAAACTGCAATATTGTCGACAAGAAGTGACCTACTTAGGTCATCTCTTATCGAAGGAGGGAAGGAAACTGACCACAGAAAGAATTCAGGCAATTGCAAAATTGAGTGTGCCAAGGACACAGAGAGAAGTACGTGCTTTCTTGGGCATTAGATCATACTGCAGACATTGGATACCAAATTTTTCTTTGCTGGCCAAACCTTTGGTAGCATTGACCTATAAAGATACACCAAACCCCGTTCCGTGGTCTGAAGATTGTCAGAAAAGTTCTTCCGAATTGCGTAATGCATTGTGTTCGGCTCCTGTGTTGGGTACCCCCGACTACAGTAAGCCCTTTACACTGTATGTTCATGAGAAAGAGGGTTGTGCATTGTCAGTGCTGACACAGTCTTTTGGAGACAAGCAGCGCCCACGCGCATATTTTTCGTCGACTTTGGATCCGGTAGCTAAAGCATTGCCGAGTTGCTTGAGAGCCACAGCGGCAGCAGCTGTTTCTATTCGACAGTCTGCTGGGTTAGTGATGAATAATATGTTGATTGTGATGGTTCCACATGCAGTGGACACGTTGTTAAACAGGACCAAGACACAGCATTTAACTAGTGCTCGATTGTCAGGTTACGAGTTGACACTGTTAGCGAGTCATGTGCACATAAAGAGGTGCAATACGTTGAATCCAGCCACGTTATTGCCAATTTCAGTAGAAACAGATGATGTTGAACAACATGATTGTTTTCTTAGGACAGAAGAAGAAACGAAAGGGAGAGTAGATCTTAAATATACTCCTCTTGTAGAGTGTGATGGTACCTTATGGGTGGATGGTTCATGCTTCAAGCTTCCGAATGGTGATACGACTGCAGCATATGCTGTCACAACTTTGCATACGATTGTTGAAGCTGCACGTATACCACATAATTCAGCTCAAGCAGCAGAGCTGATTGCACTTACGAGAGCGTGTGCGTTATCGAAAGGAATGAAAGTGACCATATATACCGACAGCCAGTATGCGTTTGGTGTGGCCCATAGTTTTGGACGATTGTGGAAAGAACGTGGGTTCCTGACTTCGCATGGAGCTAAAATTCAGCATGGTCAGTTGGTGAATGAGCTTCTTGAGTCACTGACCTTGCCATTACAAGTTGCGATTGTGAAATGCAGTGCACACAAGAAAGTTACTGATGATGTCGGTCGTGGCAATGCATTTGCAGACGAAATCGCAAAAGAAACAGCAAAAGATGTGATGAATCGAATGTATGTTGCAGGTCCCGCAAGATGGGTTGGTGACGTTGGAATATGTGAAGATACGATAGAGGGTGTGAAGTCTATTCAAGCTGAAGCTTCAGAGAAAGAGTTGAGTGTGTGGAAAGAAAGTATGGGTAAATTGGATGAAAATGGTTGTTGGGTTGACTTGTCAGAACATCAGCGATGGTTGTTACCCGATGCGTATGTGCTTGCAGTGGTGACAATGGCTCATGGAATGGCCCATATCAGTGTGAAAGGGATTTGTAAGTTGTTGGCTCCAGTATGGCAAAATGCTGGAATTCCTAAATGTGCAGAGAATGTGGTCAAGAATTGCATGGTGTGTCTGAAATACAATCCTGGTAGGGGAACCCCAACTCCAGCTGGTCATTTTGCGCCTCCAACGTATCCGTTCGAGGTTTTGCAGCTAGATTTCATCCACATGGAAAGGTGCAACAATCTGAAATACGTACTCGTTGTTGTTTGTGCCTTTTCAAGATGGGTAGAAGCATATCCCTTAAAAGACATAACTGCCTTATCCACAGCTAAAGCCCTTGTCAAAGAATTCTTCCCTAGGTTTGGAATGCCGAGAATGGTCTGGAGTGATAATGGGAGTGAATTTGTGGGTCAAGTGATGAAAAAAGTATGTGAAGGGCTAGGTATCCAGCAAAAATTCCACGCTGCAAATCACCCCCAATCAGCTGGACTAGTAGAGTGCTATAATGGCACGCTAAAACTGAAGTTGGCAAAGATATAAGCGAGCTCTGGTCTTAAATGGCCTGACGCTCTGCCTCTAGCACTCCTATCAACAAGAATGACTGTGCATTCGCGAGTGGGACTTAGTCCCTATGAAATTGTGTTTGGCCGCCCGGCCAACATATGGGGAGTGCCAAGACCAACAAAATTCAGTGAGATCGAACACCCTGTACTGCTTGATTATTTGTATGAATTGACGGCTAAATTGCGTGTTCTACACCAACAGGTTCACAATACTCTGCCTCAGGTCTCTGAAGCTCCAGGACATCTTATCGATCATGGGTGCTGGACAAGAACTTCCAGCGGACAAAGAATGACCAGCCCCGTTGGACCGGCCCCTACCTCGTCCTTCTCTCAACAAGATCAGCTGTTCGAGTGGAAGGGAAAAAGAACTGGATCCACGGCGTACACTGCAAGAGGGTCCCTTTTCCTCTACCGTACGACCGGTGGGTCCAGGAGGGGATCTCTGACTCTGAGACTGAGACTGTGCCTCGTTTTTTGCCATTTAGCGATGCACGTGTAAAAGGAATAATTTCTGAACGAGAAAGTGACAATAATTTGCAAGAAGCTGTGCCACCGTCAATTCGATTGAACACTACAGAGCCTGAACTCTTGTTCCAGAACCAGACAGTACCTGGAAAAAGCCGTTATAATTTGAGACCAAGAACTAAGGACAAATATTTTTTTTCCTGTTCCTTTGCTATTTTTTTTAAGTGCGGCTCTCTCATCTGAGAAACTTTCTTATTTTTGTTTTTTTTTCTTTTCGAACTGCCATCCGGGTTCAGCTGTAGGGTCGTGGTTGCCCAAGTCTTTGGAGTGCAGCTGAAGACGTTAGGTCGACAGTTCTGGTCGGTCTAAGGGAGTTGCCCTGGACTGACAGAAGCATTCCCTAGCATAGAACACCCTACCAGCACAAGCAGCAATTAGAGAGGATGGAGTTTTTCAAGAATGAGAGACCTGCCAGACAGATGGACTTTAAAGCCAGAATGTGTATAATAATGACAAAGAAACGATTTTTGATATTATGTATTTTCATGTTGCTTAGTGTAATGACGTTTTTAATAGGATATGTTTTATTCTCTTTTCAAGTGACATTTGCACCCATTACTCAGCCCATACCTCCTTCTACTGTTTCCTCGCATTCTTTTCACCCCCTGCCTGAACACGAGTCTGCCAGAAGATTAGAATTTGTCAACAATTCATTCATTCAGCTTCTACACCATCACCAATTAGTAGTGAACACAACTAACTGTTGGGTGTGTGGTCTTACGCCTCATACTACTGATAAAGGTATCCCTTATCTGGTCCTGCCTTTCAGCCATAATGGTTCTGTGTGGGCATATAGAACGGTGTTCATATACGCGTATGAAGCCAACCCCCTACGTTCTGTGAAAGATAATCCTAAGAATAGTGCTCTAGCTAAGGGTATAGTAGATATGATTAGGGAAGATATTTCCTATGAGACTATCCCGAGAGATGAGACACTAGCATATATTGGATGGAACGTAACAGGATATGGAGTTACTCTGAGTGGGAACCAGCGAGCAAAGAGATCCTCCCCGATTTGGATTGTACCCCATCAGGGTCACCTATGTCTGCAAGGTAATGGCAAGAATCCCAGAGCTCAGTTAGGGAAAAGTATCTGCACTGAAACATATGTTTTTGCGTCTCAGACTTCTCCTTCGTTCTTAGCAGCTAAGGGTACCTATTTCATCTGCCATAATAGAGCCTATACATGGTTGCCTCCTGACTTCTCAGGCACATGTTTTGTTTCGTTCCTGTTACCTCCCACCTACACGGCCGCGGCAGATTACCATAAGACAAGGATAGTTCGAGGTGTCATAAGTAAAGAAGACACTACAGGACAAGAATTTGGAGATTTTGTAAAGGGTTTTCTGCCGTTTTGGGGCCCTATGATTAATAGCAGGAACATAAGGCAATTGACAAAGGTGGTTGAATCCACGGTAGTTGAAACCGCCGGTGCCCTTAGTAATTTGACTGCTGAGCTCCAGTCGGATCGCCTTATGACTCTTCAGAACAGGGTCGCACTAGACGTCATACTTGCAGACTGAGGTGGGGTATGTAAAGTGATCCAATCAAGTTGCTGTGTTTTCATCCCAGATAACGCTCCGACAGTCTACCAGGCCATTTCCAAACTGCATAAGATCTCCGAATCTATTCACGTGGATAAAGGAGATTGGTCATTGATAGGGTGGTTCTGGGAGCTGATATCCGCCTGGGGATGGAAGACTCTGATAGTCATTGGGATGATCTTAGCCATTCTTTTCCTGTCCTGTCTGTGTGTACAGTGTGCTCCTGCAATATGTGGCCTCTGTTCTACATCGTGTGTAAGGAAACCTGTATCAAGGGACGAGCTAAGTAATAGGATGATGCTACAGCAACATCTCAACGACTTTATGAATATAGACCTGGACTCAGATTAGCGTGAGTATAGGTTATTGCCTATGTAAGGGCAAAAGGAGGGTCTGTGGTACTGAAAATTCTGGACCCGTGTTATAAACATCGTTGTATCACAACGATTTTGGTATCAGCAGACCGGGAATGATTAGAATAGTATGCACAAGCATTGTATTCATATTCGGGTAATGAAATCACCCGAATATCAGAGTTTCCGTCTTGAACCCTCATGTTCCATTTAAACGACAGCCATTTTGTGATTGCCCTCACATAGGCCAATGTCTAATGCTGAAAACGAGTCTGAAGGACACGAACATCTTTGCTGACTCCTCTGTGACCTGGGCAAGCTGACTCCACTGCCTGAAGCCAAACCTGTTCGGCCAGTTTCTTTCCCAGTGGCCGAATGAGATTAGTATCAAGGCACAACACATCATAAAACCTTTCATCACACACAAACCATGCCTAATCTTACACACACCTGTCTCTGTTTCTTTCTTTATGACTTGCTTTACAAGGAGGAGGTGCCTGTTTATATTGGGGGTCCGTCGATATCTGATGAAAGTACTAAGCCTTGCCGGGTAATTGATTGAGGGCTGGACAAACTGAAATATGGGCTTGTCATCATAAACCTGCTATTTCTTTGTAGTGAAAATATGTGAATGATCAACTGTAAAATAAGGAATGTTTGACCAAAGCATAATATTTTGTATAAAAGAGAAGGTTAGCTTTGCAAAGAGAGCAGTCTCCTGAGAATATACACCGTGTTGTACTTCTAGGATACCTGTTACTGGCTGCAGCCAATAAACAAGATCTTTGACTTCACCAAGAAGACTCTCTGTTTCTGTAGTCTGAAACAGGAAGGACTCGAAGTCTTAGGGTGTGTTCCCTGGCACCGCTGGGTTCTGAAAAACCCAGTACTTCAGTGTGTCACTCTCTTTTTCCTCCCACCCGCCCCTGTGTGCTAGGTCCAGTACTCACCGTGGTCATCATCGCAGGCGTTGGTACTCCTGGTATATGAGCAGATACACCAGCATGGGAAAGACGTGCAGCTCGGGCTCCATGGTGTCCTGGTTCTTCCTTGAGTGTCGAGAGGTGAATTGTTTCCCTTCTGTGTACTGTTTTCGCCGTGCTTTTGATGGTGTTGGTACCGCCCCGGAAAAGTTGGCGGATAGGCCTCTTGTAATAAAATGGGTGGAACTTTGTCTGCCGCTTGACTGTTGGCAGTTACCGCCACGGTGTTTGTTGCTCCCGTCGTGGCAGTCAGAGTGTTAAAGTGGCTGTGTGTATTGGCGGTTTCCACCATAGTCCTGATTCCATTTTTTTTACAGCCGGCCTGTTAGCGCTGTTACAGCTGCTTTACCACCGACCGTCAGGGTTGTAATGAGGGCCATAGTGTTGTCTGCAATTGATATCATTCAGACAGACATGTCCCTTTCATATCATGGACAAAGTCAGCTGCGTCCCATCATGCAGTTAGGTTGGACGTTACTGACATTGAAAAATGGCCGAATTCCATGGAACTACATTAACAGTAGTGAATTGTTCACCGCCTTTAATTTATCCAAAGAACAACAGACAATGGCTAAAAGGGAAGTGAGTTTTACCATACTTCACATAGAAAAGTTAGAAACTTTGCCTTTTGCAGTTGCAGAGAGTCCTTCAATAGTATGGCTCCTACATGGCATCATTAATCTGCCCATTTCCACTTTTCGTTCTTTTTAATGCCTGAAACGTCTTGCTGTGGGCAGGTATGAGCGACTAGGTAATAGCTTTGCCCTTTAAATACAAATATCTGAACAGTGAAACAGAGGTCTTTCTTAGCAGAAGCAAATGTGAGACTACTGTTAGTCATTCGGTGATTTGCAAACAGGTGTCCCTTCACGGGCTTTGCAATGCGGGGGATGGGAACTTGGCCTGTTTTCTGAAGGGTACTCCCGTCCCTTTGTTTTGACCAGCATTTCATGTACTTTCGAATAGAAGTTATGTGGTGATGAGCGAACAAAGCTGTTGCAGTATGCGACCAGGAATTGCATAAGCAATTTCAGTCTCTAAGGACGTTACGTGTTGTGGACAAGTTTTATTCCCCCCACACGAGAGATAAAACTATTAGAAATGTGACCTCACATTAATACTGTTAATGTAAGTTATGAGAAGCTGAGCCGACTAAAGGCGCTACTGTTTCAAAAACAAGTCGAGCTGAATCAGCTAGAAAGATGTATGCTCTCCAGATTGCGATATCATCAGCTGAGATACAATCCCTGTTAAATACCAACTTCCTCAAGCACTTTGGAGAACTGGTATACTGAATTTTCAACACATCAAGCATTACTGGGATTGCCCACTCCTTTAAGGCTGTTGGGTTTGGATTTGTGTCCATCTTCCAGACTGTCTTCGGAGTCATCCCATCGGCTATCCATTCACTCTTTTCAAGTGTGTGACGGCTTTTCTATAATTTTGGAATTGATTGTTGGAATACTACTGCTATTTCTTCTGATTCGCAGTGGTTGTGTCTTTCCAGCTATGCAAAGCAATGGAGCCGCTGCCACCAGCTCAACTGTGCCATGAACATATGGTTCAGGTCTTCGATGCTTCCTTGTTGGAGGAATTGGAGCGTGACTGGTCATTGTCATTCTGAACGCTCCTATGGTGCATGCAGTCTTTCACTGCATGTGGTGCCTCTTCGAACACTTTCCTAAAGTGTGTCTTGCTGTTACACCAGTGCCTCCTATGGACCAAGCACTACTGATGTCCCTGATGAGGGTTCATTCACGATCGTGCCCCTTGAGACTAAGGCTGATTCGCAAGGCCACTTATGAGCCACCCTTGGTAAACGATCTGGCTCTTCCTGGAGCTGTGGAGAGTGCCACTCCTGCAGGTGGACCTGCACAAGAGACTACTACGCACTACTGCTCTGTGGATCTGTCTGCATATCCTGTGATAGATCTAACATCTGACGATGTGGCCTCTTTCGTGAGGTCCTTTCCATTCGATGACTTCGAAGATGCTCTTCAAGATCATGACTATTGTTAGAAAATTTGATGATTGGCTTATTATACCAAAATTATTGCCCTTACTTTGGCCTGCTGTGCTTGTCATGATCAACATTATGGCCCTCATTATGAAATAGGCAGTAAGTGTCATGCCGACTGCCGCCAACATACCGCGGCAGTTTACCGCTACCCATATTATGACCTACACATAGCAATCCGTCACTATACAGCCACACACACAAGTCCGCCAACCGAAAGATCAGTGATAAACTGGTGGTAGCAAAACCCACACCATTACGCCAAAAGAACTACACACACAGCATTATGACCTACGGATCACTGCGGCGGACATTTAATGGCGCTAAACCATTGGCGGCACATACCGCTGCGTTCAAAATACACACACTAAAAACAAAACAACACTACATTGGACATTTCAAACTACACACACCTGACACATATTCACACACCACACCCACACCAATAAAAACACACACCCACATTACCCACAACCCCTTAAGACTCAAAAAAATTGACAACTGAGAGAGAGAGACACACCAAGAGCACCCATAGAACAAGAGCCACGAACACCTGAACCCATACACCATCCACGCACCTTACAGCACATACCTCAACACATCACCTCACACACCCTCACACACACCTCATACACTACACCCATGGCACCACAAAGACACCCAAGGTTCTTTGAGGAGGAGCTAAGGGTCATGGTGGAGAAAATCATCCGGGTAGAGCCCCAGCTATTCGGATCACTGGTGCAGCAGACATCCATTGCTAGGAAGATGGAGCTATGGCGGAGAATCATGGACAGGGTCAACACTGTGGGACAGCACCCCAGCACAAGAGATGACATCAGGAAGAGGTGGAACGACCTACAGGGGAAGGTGTGTTCCGTGGTTGCAAGTCACCAGATAGCTGTACAGAGGACTGGCGGTGGACCCCTACCTCCTCCCCCACAACTAACAACATGGGAGGAGCAAGTCTTGGCAATACTGCATCCTGAGGGCCTGCCAGGAATAGCAGGAGGACTGGACTCTGATAAGTCAAATCTCTATTACTATCACCCCTCCTACCTGCATGTACCATCACATACCCCCACCCCTACCCTCGCCCCATCCCACCACCACCCCAAATACACCCCACAATCACAACCTACCCATCCCAATACCAAGCCCTGCATGCACCACAAATGCATGGACACCACTCACAGCCCTGCATGGACACCCATCACTAAAGCATGAACACTAGAGAGAATCACCTAGCCCACAAAATCACTACTCACACAAGGCAAAGCTGACAGGGCAATCACAACAATGCAAGGCAACACACCCATGCACAAGATGTCACATGCAGAAACAATAACACTGCATTTACATCCCCACTGGTCCCCTACACAACGCCACCAGAGAGGAGGTGCTACCAACATCCAGTCCCCCCACAGAAGAGGCCCACAGTGATGAAAGCCCCTCTGGTAGCCTGGATCTGGATTACCAACCTGGCCCATCAGGGATCTCTAGACAGTTGGTTACCCAGGCACAGTCCCATACCACCAGAGAGCCTCCTCCCTCAGGAAACACCAGCAGACCACCCACCCAGTGGGCCCATACCTCTGTCCCCAAGACACGTCAATCAGCAGTGTGTTCACCACTGCAGGGACCCCAGGACACCCCACAAACACAGGAAGATCAGGGACCTGGGGTCAGTGGCAGTAGGCACATGGTTCAGAGGACAGAGGCACAGGACAACAGGGAATCTGGGAGAACTACTGTGCGACAAGGGGAGGGCAGGCTCAGGGAACTGACTGTCCACGAGGCACTCACCAACATCCTGGGAGCATACCACCATTCCCAGGAGAAAATGAGCCAGATACTGGACAAGTTGCAGGAGTACCAGCGGCTCCAGGAGGGACAGTACCTGGGGATCAGGGAGGACCTGAAGGACATCCACACCACGCTGGTCATCATTACAGGGGTGCTGGCAGACTTGGCTAACACCATGAGGGAGGCAGTGGCACACCACCGGGCCCCTGACACTAGCCACACTGATGAACAGACCTCCACCTCCGCTACCACTAGAGGAACATCAGGCCACCAGAACCCCCCCTGCAGAAGGAGAACCACCCTGCAAACGGTCCCTGCGATTCAGGCAGAAGCCAGAGAACTTTGCCAAGACCCCGACCAGGAAATAAGACTTTCCTGATTGTCACCTTTGTGTCCCACTCGGTCACCCTGTCCAACTTGAACTGCCATTGCTCCCCTTCCTATGCCCCCTTGGACAATGCACCTGTGATACAAATAGACTGGACTCTATCCTGGACTTTCCTCCACCATCACCCCAGCCCATTGCACATACCCCTTTACTTATTAGCACTTAAATAAACACCCTTTGAAAACATCCAAGTATGGAATATGTCAAAGGATTTAAGTATGTTTTAATTTAACAAGTTTTAAATACTGCAATACAACTGTACAGTAAGGTATACATAGGAATGACCTGTAGTTGGCTGCAGTCAACACACAAGGTGCCAGAGTGGGGCACAGATATCTGAAAATAGAGATGCCAAAGGGTACAGTAAGTGGCCATAGAACTGGGAGAATCTGCCTGCCATGTACAATGTCAAACACAAAACTGTCAATTCAAAGTGAAGTTACAGTGTCTTACCTGTGTGTCACTGGAAGTACTGTCATATAATAGCTGTTCTGTTGTCTTCATCCTCATTCTCTGCCTCCTCATCTTCACTGTCCACAGGGTCCACACCTGTCACACACCCATCTCCAGCCTCATCCTCCTGCAGAAAAGGCACCTGGCGTCTCAAGGCAAGGTTATGCAACTTGCACCATGCAACAATGATTTGGCACACCTTCTTGGGTAAGTAGTACGGGGATCCTCCTGTTAGATGGAGGCAACAAAACCTGGCCTTCAGGAGGCCGAATGTCCTCTCTATTATTATTCTTGTTCGCCCATGTGCCTCATTGTAACATTCCTCTGCCCTTGTCCTGGGATTCCTCACAGGGGTCAGTAGCCATGAGAGGTTGGGGTAACCAGAGTCACCTGCAAATATCGAGGGACAACTGTTAGCCACACACTAACCCTTAGGGCCCACACCATACCCATACACCAACATACACTGGGTGGGAACCAGGGCTCACCTATCAGCCACAGCCGGTGCCTCTGGAGTTGAGCCATCGCATATGGGATGCTGCTATTCCTCAGGATATAGGATTTATGCACAGAGTCAGGATTCTTTGAATTGAATGGGAGATGTACTGGTCCACCAGGCACACTATCTGCACATTCATTGAGTGAAAGCTCTTTCTATTTCTGAATACCTGTTCATTTCTTCTGGGGGGATGCAATATGTGCACCATCAATAGCCCCAATAATGTTGGGGATATGTCCCATTGCATAGAAGTCAGCTTTCACTGTGGCCAAATTCTCAGTCTGGGGGAAAACGATGTAGCTGTGCATGTGTTTAATCAGGGCAGACAACAGTTTGGTCAGCACTATTGAGAACATTGTCTGAGACATTCCTGCTGCCAAGCCCACTGTCACTTGGATGGAGCCACTTTCCAAGAAATGGAGCACAGATAGGACTTGCACAAGAGGAGGGATCCCAGTGGGCTGACAGATAGCAGATATCAGGTCAGGCTCCAATTGGGCACATAGCTCTATGATTGTGGCCCTGTCCAGTCTATAGGTGAGGATACTGTGCCTGTCTTCCATAGTTGCCAAGTTCACGAGGGATCGGTACACAGGGGGATGTCTCCATCTCCTATTCATCTATAGCAGTTGCAATCTAGGGGTCAAAACGGTGAACAGTTGGTCGGTATTCCACATTTCCAAACACTATACTGCATTGCATGTTGTGACTGGAACAGTATTTTGTGTGGATAGGCCCAAATGGTGCCTATGTGTACTGTGACGCAGCTAGGTCCCATGGGCTGCCCCCCCCCTTAAATGACGACCATCTGTCCTGTGTTGATGGACATGTGGAAATGAGGTAATGCCGCTGATGTTGTGCACGATTGTGGGAGGTGGTTGAGTACCGCCGTGCAAATTCTCATTGGTTCCCATTGGGCCCTCTGGGTTACAGTGGCAAATGGTGATGTACACCAGCGGTGACGGTACGCACTGCCGCGAACGTGACCAGCATTTTCTATCTGTTCACTCACTTGCTACCTGACCTTCAACAGGAGAGGACCTACACTGCAAGTGCTGCTGTGACCTGTGTCTGGAACCGACCATGGCTCGTGTCACTGGGGAAAGGACCCCTGCCTTTACCGCTGCGGAGTCGGAGAGACTGGTAGATGGGGTCCTAACCCAGTACTGAATGCTGTATGGGCCTCCAGACCAACAGGTGAGTACACTGTGAGTACGATGCAAGGGGCATGGATGCATGGAGTACTGTGTGTGAGGGCCTCATGTGGGGGGGGTTGGTGGAAGGGTTCTGGGAAGCGTGATGCATGTATGGTGGGCAATGTCTGTGCGTAAAGGGTATGTGAGGGCTATGGTGGGCCATGAGTGTAACAGGCCGGACTGTATGACTGATACCTTTTTCTATGTTTCTTTTCCTGCAGGTCAGCGGCCATCAGAAAAAGGGTATATGGCGTGCCATCGCCAAGGAGGTACGGACCCTGGGGGTCTATGGCAGGTGGAGCACCCACTGTCGCAAACGGTGGGAGGACCTGAGACGCTGGGCAAGGAAGACGGCAGGGGCCCAGCTGTGGATGGCCTCCCAAAAAGGGAAGGGATGCCCGTCGAACACTGACCCCCCTGATGGCCTGCATACTTTCGGTGGCCTATCCTGAGCTAGATGGGCGCTTGAGGGCATCACTGCAGCCACATGGGGGTGAGTACAGTTTACCAATATACTACTTGTACATTGTGAGGTGGTCTCAAGGTGGGGGATGTGGGCCTGTGGGTGCCCCTAGGCCAGGCGGACATTGCAGGGTAGGTCCCATGTTGGGCAGGGGTTGATGAACATCACCTCCGACCAAGCTAGTAGGCATCCACTACTGGGTAGAGGTCTGTGGGTGTCAGGTATGCTGCTATTGGTGTTAGGTATTCCTGTCCATGGCCTGGTGACTAGCATGGTGACTGGTAGTGCTTTGCCTAGTGCTTAGGGCTGTTCCCTGTGTGTGTGTTGTGTATGCCAACGGTGGTGTTGGAGCAGCCATTGACCAAGTGTTTTGTCTCTTCCCCCCTTTTTGTTTTGTCACCCTGTCCTTATATGCATTAGCATCATCTGGCGGAGGAGCAGAGGCACAGGTGACGGTGTGGTACTGAAAATTCTGGACCCGTGTTATAAACATCGTCGTATCACAACGATTTTGGTATCAGCAGACCGAGAATGATTAGAATAGTATGCACAAGCATTGTATTCATATTTGGGTAACGAAATCACCCGAATATCAGAGTTTCCGCGCTGAACCCTCGGGTTCCATTTAAACGACAGCCATTTTGTGATTGCCCTCACATAGGCCAATGACTAATGCCGAAAACGAGTCTGAAGGACACGTACATCTTTGCTGACTCCTCTGTGACCTGGGCAAGCTGACTCCACTGCCTGAAGCCAAACCTGTTCGGCCAGTTTCTTTCCCAGTGGCCGAATGAGTTTAGTATCAAGGCACAACACATCATAAAACCTTTCATCACACACAAACCATGCCTAATCTTACACGCACCTGTCCCTGTTTCTTTCTTTATGACTTGCTTTACAAGGAGGAGGTGCCTGTTTATATTGGAGGTCCGTTGATATCTGATGAAAGTACTGAGCCTTGCCGGGTAATTGATTGAGGGCTGGACAAACTGAAATATGGGCTTGTCATCATAACCCTGCTATTTCTTTGTAGTGAAAATATGTGAATGGTCAACTGTAAAATAAGGAATGTTTGCCCAAAGCATAATATTTTGTATAAAAGAGAAGGTTAGCTTTGCAAGAGCAGCAGTCTCCTGAGAATATACACTGTGTTGTACTTCTAGGATACCTGTTACTGGCTGCAGCCAATAAACAAGATCTTTGACTTCACCAAGAAGACTCTGTGTTTCTGTAGTCTGAAACAGGAAGGACTCGAAGTCTTAGGGTGTGTTCCCTGGCACCACTGGGTTCTGAAAAACCCAGTACTTCAACGGAGGGAGCTGTATCTCAAAGAGCCCAGGAGGCCGAATCCACCAGCGGTGAGGGCACCAGTGGGACAGAGGGTGAGGGGAGCACCACGGAGGGGACAGTTCGGACAGTGATACCTCCTCTGATGGAAGCTCCCTGTTGGTGGCAGACACATCTGTGCTCACCCCAACTACAGGTACAGCTGCCACCCGTAACATCACCGTCCTCCTAGCTGCCCCTCAGTGTGTTTCCCGTGCCCACTCACCCAGAAGGATGGGCATCTCCTTTGCCCCAGGCACCTCAGGCCCTGCCCCAGTTAGCCCTGCTGCCCTGAGTGAGGAGGCTATTGAACTTCTGCGATCCATCTCTGTTGGGCAGTCAACCATAATGAATGCCATCCATGAGCTGGCAGCCCATTGGCAACAAACAAATGCATTCCTGGAGGGCATTCACTCTGGCATTGCGGCCCAACAGAGATCAATCCAGGCTTTGGCCTCCTCCCTGATGGCAGCCATTGTCCCTTTCTCTAGCCTCACCCCTCCAACTTCCTCTACCCAGTACCAGTCCCCTCAACCCCAACCTATCCCAAGCACACATTCAGACCAGCATGCACCCAAGACAACACACAAGAGTGGCTCAGGTAAACACAAGCACCACACATCATCCCACAGGCATTCACACAAACACCATCCAGATGCAGACATACCAACATCCACTGCCTCCACTGTGTCCCCCTCCTCCTCCTCGTCCACCACCCTCCCAGTAGCGTCTCCACTCACACCTGCATGCACTACATCTTCATCCACTACCCCCATCACCATCACACCTATCACTACACACCCCTCACTGGCAGTTACCACCCCCACATCCATGCACACGTCCCCTGTGTCCTCTCCCACTGTGTCTGTGCCCCCTCCTCCCAAAGTACACAAACGCAAGCACTCGGACACCCAACAGCCATCCACCACACAACAGCATCCAGCCCATGCACTTGCACCCAAACACAGCAGACAGAAACCTCCTACAACCACTCCCTGTTCCTTCATTCCCAAACCTTCACCATCTTCCCACCCCAATGTCCCTAAGAAGCTTTTCCTCTCCGCCGTTGACCTCTTCCCTACCCCTACCCCCGTCCTTCACGACGGGCCAGGGTGGTCAGAACCCAGGCTAGCACCTCAGCCACCCAGTCCACGGCCACAGTAGTGTCAGTAGCTACTGCAGGTAGGAGAGTTTCCAGGGAACCAGACATCAGCACTGACAGTGTGTCTGCTCCAGCTGTCAAGGGGAAGGGCAAGGAGGCACCACCAGCTGCCAAGGGGAAGGGCAAGGAAGCACCACCAGCTACCAAGGAGAAGGGCAAGGAGGCATTACCAGCTGCCAAGGGGAAAGGCAAGGGGCCTGCACCTGCAGACAGGAAGGACAGGAGGCCAGGTGCTGGGACTGATTCTGAGCCCCCACCACCAACCATGGTGGTTCAGCTGTCTGAGGCTGCAGGAGACAGGCTGGAGCCTCCCCCCACCACTGGCATCCCCGACACTAGCACCATCACCAGCACCACCACCAGCACCACTGCCAGCAGCAGCAGCCCCATTGGGAAGCTGTCCGAGGCAGCAGGGGAAGGGCTGGAGCCTCCCCCCACTGCCGCCAGCACTGCCACCAGCACCGTTGCCAGCAGCAGCAGCCCCAGTGGGGAGCTGTCCAAGGCTGCAGTGGAAGGGCTAGAGCTTCCCCCCTCCACTGCCTGCACTGCCACCAGTACCGCCACCAGAACCACTGGCAGCAGCAGCAGCCCCAGTGGGAACCGTCCGAGGCTGCAGGGGAAAGGCTGGAGCCTCCCCCCACCACTGCCTGCACTGCCACCAGCTCCGCCACCAGCACCACTGGCAGCAGCCCCAGTGGACAACTGTCCGACGCAGCAGGGGTGGGGCTGGAGCCTGCCACCACCGCCACCAGCACCGCCACAAGCACCACTTCCAGCAGCAGCAGCCCCAGTGGGCAGCCGTCCAAGGCTGCAGTGGAAGGGTTGGAGCCTCCCCCCACCACTGCCTGCACTGCCACCAGCACCGCCCCCAGCACCGCCACCAGCACCACTGGCAGCAGCAGCACCCCCAGAGGGAAGCCATCCGAGGCTGCAGGGGAAGGGCTGGAGCCTCCCCCACCACTGTCTGCACCACCAGCATCGCCACCAGCACCAACACCAGCACCACTGGCAGCAGCCCCAGTTGGCAGCGGTCTGAGGCTGGAGGGGAAGGGCTGGAGCCTCCCCCCACAACTGCCAGCACCAACACCTGCACTGCAATCAGTGTGTAGTCCTGCCTCCATGGGCTGTAGTGCATCCTGGCCCCTGCAAATCCTGTAGGTGTCACACCCAGGTGAGAGACTGTGACCTTGCACTCCCCAAGTGCTGCATGACAGAGCACAAGGCCCCCTCCAGAACCAGTGGAGAAGCTATCCACTCACCCCCTCCTGTCCAGGATGAAGCACACAGGGCACAAGGCCCCCTCCAGAACCAGTGGAAGAAGCCTTCCACTCACCCTCTCCTTGCCAGGATGAAGCACACTGGGCACAAGGCCCCCTCCAGAACCAGAGGAAGAAGCTATCCACTCACCCCCTCCTTGACAGGATGAAGCACACAGGGCACAAGGCCCCCTCCAGAACCAGTGGAAGAAGCCATCCACTCAACCCCTCCTTGCCAGGATGAGGCACACAGGGCACAAGGCCCCCTCCGGAACCAGTGGAAGAAGCCATCTACTCACCCCCTCCTTGCCAGGATGAAGCACACAGGGCACAAGGTCCCCTCCCGAACCAGTGGAAGAAGCTATTCACTCACCCCCTCCTTGCCAGGATGAAGCACACAGGGCACATGGCACCCTCCAGAACCAGTGGAGAAGGCATCTACACACCCCCTCCTGACCAGGATGAAGCACATAGGGCACGAGGCCCCCTCCAGAACCAGTGGAAGAAGCCATTCACTCACCCCCTCCTTGCCAGGATGAAGCACACAGGGCATAAGGCCCCCTCCAGTACCAGTGGAGAAGCCATCCACTAGAGAGACTGTGGCCTTGCACTCCCCAGAACCAAGCAATGGGCAAACCACCCACTTGAGACACTGTGGCTTTGAATTCCCCAGGACCAAGCAGTGGGCAAACCACCCACTTGAGAGACTGTGGCTTTGCACTCCCTATGACCAAGCAGTGGGAAAACCACCCACTTGAGAGACTGCAGCCTTGCACTCCCCAGGACCAAGCAGTGGGCAAACCACCCACTTGAGAGACTGTGGCTTAGCACTCCCCAGGACCAAGCAGTGGGCAAACCACCCACTTGAGAGACTGTGGCTTTGCACTCCCCAGACCCAAGCAGTGGGCAAACCACCCACTTGAGAGACTGTGGCTTTGCACTCCCCAGAACCAAGCAGTGGGCAAACCACCCACTTGAGAGACTGTGGAATTGCACTCCCGAGGACATCGCACAGGGCATGTAATGATTAGGATAATGAACAATGCAAGAAACAGAATGGTAAAGACAAGGGTCATTAATACAAAGACCCCCACCATCTTGCAATGACATGAAGTGACATGAGATATGATATATGTCCTAATACCCTACAAATGTCAACCTAATCGCTAACCTAAAAAAGAGCTAGGTGTTATAAACCTAATCTGCCAATGCCAAAGCCATGAGAAGAGCCCCCAACCCTCGTTACCTTGTCACACTCTTGAGTCCATGCATAAAGGCTGCCACAAATCACCTTTTACTTTTTGGGTTTATGGTGAGTGCTGCTTGTGAGCCGGGAGGGTTGGGACAACAGTTGCGACTTGTTGTAGTATTGGCATAGTCGCCTACAAACATAAGTACTGTCATTCTTAAATCAGCAGTCTTGCCTAGAGCATGAGTCAAACTACAACACTACCCTTTCAACGGGCACCCCAACCTCAGGCAGTGGGATTAAGGGGGCATTTGGGGTGCCACCAGTTTTGCCACTGGCCTGGTGAGTGACACAAGAGTGACAAAACTCTTTTGTCTCCTCTGACATGTGAGGCCCTAGATGTCCAGCCAGAGGAATGTAATGTGCAAGAGTTAGGGGGAATTCCCTATACTGCAAGTGAATAACCAGTATTCTGGCTGCACCAGGTTTAGGGTCCCTTGCTTCAGTATAAAGGAGATTATTCTTCCAGTGAACTCTGTGTGAGTCACTGATATCCCCAGCTTCCTGTTTGACAGCTTGCTGTATTAGACCCTGTAGTGTGGGATAGGTCTGCTGTGCCACACTCAGTCCCTCCCTGGCAGGCCCCCCTGCACCCAAGAGTTCAGCTGTGTCAGCCTGGAGGTCCTTTGGTGTAGGTTCTGCACAAGGAGTTGACTCCTTTTCATCAAAAGGGGAAACTTCTGGAGAGGGAGGGATAGGGGACAAGGGTTTGCCATTTCTACCCCTAGTTTTTGGGAGTACTTGATCCATTGTTCCTGGATCCAAGTTTCCCTGTCCTCTTTGCTTCTTGGCCTGAGCCCTGGTAAGAGCACAGATGTGCCCTGGAATGCCCAGCATTGCTGCATGGGCCTCCAACTCCACTTCAGCCCAAGCTGGAGTTTCCAAAGCATTGCCCAGTAGACACTCTACAGGTAGGTCAGTGGATACTACAACTTTATTAGGACCAGTATCCCCCTACCAGTTGAGATTCACAACAGCCATGGGGTGGCTAACATTGTTGTTATGGGAGTCAGTGACTTGGTACTGATGACCAAGTAGGTGTTGCTCAGGGGCAACACTTTTTTCTATCACCATAGTGACACTGGCACCTGTGTCCCTGTAAGCCTCAACCTGAACACCATTTATTAGGGGTAGTTACTTGTACTTATCCATTTCAAGGGGACAAGCAACCACGGCGGCACAGTCAATGCTAGCATCAGAGACTAAAACAGACTCAGCAATCTCCCTAACTAGACAAACCCTCACTACATTACCAAAAGTGAGACCACTACACCCTTAAATTGGCTATTTGTAGAGTTTTCCCACCACCACTGCTATTACTAGGGGCACTAGTGGGGGTTTTGGTGGTGAGAGGTTTGGTGTTGGTCTTGCGACAATGGGTTCACTTGACCAATGGCCTTTGATTTTACAAATGGCCATGGCTTTTTCTGATGGTTGGAAGAGGATTTGGGCCCACCACCCCCAGAGGATTTTTGTGGGACTGATGAAGACTCTGACTTTGTATCTTTGTCCCCACCCTTATCATGTGACTTACCATCCTTCGTCTTGTTGTCCTTGTCACCCCCTGAATGAGCTTTTCTGCTCACTCTTGTTCAGACCCATTTGTCTGCCTTCTTTCCCAAATCTTGGGGAGAGGTCCGATCTGAGTCTACTAGATGCTGGTGTAACAAGTAGGACACACAATTAGGAATATGCTCTCTTAAGAGTAGATGATATAAGCTTTCATAATTAGACACCTTGCTGCCATGTAACCAATCTTCTAAGGCCTTCACTGAACAGTCCACAAAGTCTCTCCAATCTTGTGAAGACTCTTTTCTGTTTTCTCTGAAATTAATTCTGTATTGCTCGGTGGTTAAGCCAAATCCATCCAAGATTGCTGTCTTCAAAACATTGTATTTGTCTGCATCATCTTCTCTGACAGTAAGGAGTCTGTCTCTCCCCTTGCCAGAGAAGGACATCCATGGAATGGCAGCCCACTGCCCTTAAGGGACCCTCTGAACTTTACAGGCCCTCTCAAGTGCAGCAAACCACTTGCAAATCCCCCTCCTTGTAAGGGGGAACAATTTTATGCAGGTTTCTAGAGTCAAATGTGTTTTCTCTGACATCGTAACTTCTAAAACTGCTATTGTTGCTGCCACCATGGGGAACAAACCCAACCCCTGTCTTTCCCTTTCTACTGCTGAGGATTCCCTATCTAAGGCCAACTGTTGCTGTTGTAGCCTTAGTCTGGCCTCCTCCAACTTCAGCATTCTGTGTTCCCTATCTAGGGTGTTATCCTCAGGATTAGATGTGTGGGACACCTCCGAGACAGAGGTGACATGGGAATGAGCAGAGGCTGATCTTCCCCTAATTTGTGTTATCTTAGTGACCTGGCCTCTAGGTGTGAAGGGTACCCTGCCTGTGTGGGACCCCTTCCCACTACACTAGGAGGTTTGTTAAGGGAAAGATCTGTGGAAGGACCCTCACCTGCATTTTCATGCCCTTCTCCTGAATCTACCTAGTTAGAATACCCCTCTACCCCCCTTATGGTTCTACAGGATTTTCAGATTGCTCCTGATCATCTTGCAAGAGGAGATTTAAAAGGAAATCCTTATTGGGGTTCTTCCCAATCCCTAAGCTTCTTTCTAAGCACAGCCCCCTCAGACTTTTAAAGTTAAGGTTCTCGTAAGTTGTCTTGATAACCCTAGGGCTGGCCTCAAAAGAAGACATAGTGATAGAAAAAGTTAGAGTAAAGTTGAGAAAAGGAGAAGACTTACTTTATCTAACTTTTTAGAAGTTTTAGAGTGAAAGTGAGACTGCTGGGTATACCTATGTATCGCTCTAAGTATCAGAGTACACTTTCTTGTGGAAAGCACCAGTGACAGAGCGATAAGGCAATTGCAAGTACTTATCCCACCGCTGCACCACCAATGTAGGAGGCCGGCCTGGCCTGTTGTGGGTACCACAGGGACTTATACCTTATACCAGGTCCAATTATCCCTTATTAGTGAAATGTAGTCAGTATCTGTTAGCCAGGCTGTCTAGAGTTAGCTGTAGGCAGAGCAGCCAAGGCTGTACTAGGAGACATGCAAAGCTCTTTCAATACCACTGTAATCACACAGTACTTACACACAAGAAAGGCAATACTCAGTGTTACCAAAAATAAAGGTACTTTATTTTAGAGAAACAAGGCCAAAACTATCTTAAAAGGCTATACTCTCTTGGGAGGTAAGTAGTATACATAAAATATACACTAGTAACTCAAATCAGGTAAGTAAACAGTCATAAAATAGCACAAATAGTGAAAATCACCATAGGTTACAATGGGCCTCGGGGGAACACAAACCATATACTAAAATAGTGGAATGCGAATGTTGGTTTCCCACCTAAGCAAGAGGAGTGTGTAGAGGAGTGCTGGGAGTGTCAGAAAACACCAAAGGTAAGTAAAGTACCCCACCCCAGAGCCCAGGAAAGCAGGAGTAAAGTACAGCAAGTTTCCTCAGAACACACTAGAAGTTGTGATAAAGAATCATGCAAAAATCAAGCAAGGCTGCCAGACACCAACGATGGATTCCTGGACCTGAAGACCTGTGGAGAAAGGAGACCAAGTCCAAGTTCAGCTGAAGAGTCCAGGAGTAATAGGAGCCTCTGCTAACCCGGATGAAGGTGCCAAAGTGGATTCTCCGGTTAGAAGAAGTCAGAGAAGCCCCTAAGAGGTCAGCTGCAGGTTCCTACTTGGTACAAGAGATGACCCACGTCTAATGGATGGATGCAGGCTGGTTTTCCACTTTGGATTCCTCCAACAAGCTTTGGCTCAGGCAAAAGACGCATTTGGCAGGAAAAGGTGCTACCTGGACCCAAGAGGGACCTGGGATTCTCAACTTGGACTGAGGAGACAGAGGGGGCTCTTAGCAATTCAGAGATCCCTCAGAAGACTAGGCAGCACCAGCAGGAGCCCCAAGACATGGGGACAAAAGAGTTGCAAATCATGGTAATCGCAGCACTACACAAAGATATCCCACGCTGCCAGAGAACAGCTCAGGGAGCTGAGCATCACAGGATAGAGTGCTGGGGACCTGGGCTATGCTGTGTGCAAAGGATTCTTTGGTGAAGCACACAGAAGCCCTAGGAGCTGCAAACCACACAGTGCACTGGGGTACTGTCTGGCTCAGGGAGGCAAGCTCTTACCTCCACCAAACTTGGACAGCTGGACCTGTGGACAGTCTGAGTCACTTCGTGCACCACCTGTGTTCCAGGATCCACTCTCATCATCAGGAGAGGGGACCCAGAGTACTAGTTGTCGCTGCAGACAGGTGTCTGCTGAAGCAGGGAAGTTACTCCACGGGAGATTCCTTCGGTCCTTCTGGTGCAGGATGAAGACAGGCACTCCTCGAATCATGCACGACCTAGAAGCTCTTTCAGTTGCTGGCAGTAGCTGAAGTTACAGAGTTGCAATAGCCTTCTTGGATACTTTGTTGCAGTTGTAGAGTTCCTGGAGCAGTTCTGCGGTTGATCCGATGGTAGAAGGTGAAGCAGAGGTTGCAGAGGAGACCTGCTGGAATCTTGCAAAACCAAATCTGAGGAAACACCCAGAGGAGATACCCTAAATAGCCCTGAGAGGGGGATTGGTCACCTAACCAGGTAAGCACCTATCAGGAGGGGTCTCTGATGTCACCTGCTGGCACTGGCCACTCAAATGCTCCCAGAGTTCCCTGACCATCCTTAAAACAAGATGGCAGAATCCAGGGACACTCTGGAGGAGCTCTGGGCACCACCCCTGGGGTGGTGATGGACAGAGGAGTGGTTACTCCCCTTTCCTTTGTCCAGTTTCACACCAGAGCAGGGACTGGGGGTCCCTGAACCGGTGTAGACTAGGAATTAGGCAAGGAGGGCACCATTTGTGCCCTTTAAAGCATTTCCAGAGGCTCTGGGGGGACACCCCTCTCATGCCTGTAACACCTATTTCCAAAGGGAGAGGGTGTAACACCCCTGTCCCACAGGAAATGCTTTGTTTTGCCTTCCTGGGATTAGGCTGCCCAAGCCACAGGAGGGCAGAAACCTGTCTGTGAGGTGGCAGCAGCTGGGGCTGCAGTGGAAACCTCAGAGAGCTGGTTTGGCAGTACTGGGGGTTCATGGTGGAGCACCCTGTGTGCATGGAACTGGCCCCCCAATACCAGAATCAGATTGGGGCTACACTTTCTCAATCTTAGACACCTTACATGGCCATATTCGGGGTTACCATTGTGAAACTACATATATGTATTGACCTATATGTAGTGCACACTATAATGGCGTCCCCACACTCATGAAGTCTGGGAAATTGGTCATGGACAACGTGGGGGCACCTCTGCTAGTGCAGGGTGCCCTCACACACAGTAACTTTGCACCTAGTCTTCGGGAACTGAAGGTTAGACATATAGGTGACTTATACGTTACCTGGTGCAGTAAAAATGGCTGTGAAATAGTGCTTGCACTGTTTCACTCAGGCTGCAATGGCAGTCCTGAAGAAGTGTTTGTATGTGCTCCTCATGGGTGTCAAAAGAAATGCTGCAGACCATAAGGATCCTAGTGAGACAGTAAAAACACACTGACAAACAGGCAGAAATTGGGGTAACATTCCAAGAAAGATGGTACCTTCCTACACCAGTCAAGCCAAATGCGATTTTTCCCCAGAATCTCCAATTCCACGTGAATCAAAGGGATTGCACCTGTAAGTGTGGAACTTGTAAACAAAGGTGTTTTAAAAGAAGTATTGAGCAGCCCGTGTAATTCACCAATAATGGGATTGCGAAAACCATGTGGGAAATTTTGAATTGTTCAGGATTTCAGGAAAGTGAATGACACAGTGATTAAATGTTGTCCCATGGTGCCAAATCCGGCATTGATATTGTTTCAGATTTTACATGATGCTTAATGGTTCACCGTAGTGGACCTGTCACAGGCATTGTTTTCTGTACCTCTTCATAAGGACAGCCAATTTCTCTTTTAAATGTTTGGATCGAATCTACCTTTGGTGCAGAATTCCTCAAGGATTTTCAGAGTCACCGTCCATTTTCATCCAGATCACGAAAAAGAACCTGGAGTCATTGGAGATGCCTTTCCAATCCGCATTGGTCTAGTACATTGATGATCTATTAGTTGCTTCAAAGGCAAGAGAAGCATGCAAGTACAACACTATTGTTTTGCTGAATCATTTGGGAAAAAATTGACATTAAGGCCCATATTTATGCTTTTTTAGTGCAGCATTTGCGTTGTTTTTTGATGCAAAATCGGCGCAAACTTACAAAATACAATTGTATTTTGCAAGTTTGCTCTGCTTTTGCGTCAAACAATGACGCAAATGCAGCGCTAAAAAAGTGTAAATATGGGCCTAAGTATCCCCAGCAAAATTACAGTACTGTCAGAAAGAAGTAAAGTATTTGGGTCACCTAATTGAGAAGGGAACAAGAAAATTCTCCGGTGAAAGGGTCACAGGCATATTACAGATGAACTCCCCAGTGACACAGAGAGATGTCAGGATGTTTTTAGGGATGGTGAGCTATTGTCTTCAGTGGGTTCTTAATTTTTAATTGCATTTAAGTTTTACTAACCAGAACCAAGACCCAACATCTGACGAATGCTAGATTAACATGGTATGAGACCATTATCCTGGGGTCGCCCAATGTATCATTGAAAAGGTGTACAGTGCCTAACTCAGCAACTTTGCTTCGAAAAGGAAAATATTGAGGTTGGCAAATTGAATTTGTGTACAAAAATGAGACCTGATATTTGAGATACTCGATTGGTAGAAAATGACCAAATTATTTTTGTTGATGGTTCCTGTTTAATGAATAACATGGGAGCACTGAGAGCAGGATATGCTGTGTGCACAATATCTGGTATACTCGAAGCATCCTGGCTCCGAGGAGTGTATTCTGCACAAGTGGCTGAATTGGTAACCCTTATGAGAGCATGCCATGTCTCTGCACAGCTTAAAGTCACTATTTATACAGACAGCCAGTATGGATTTGGGACAGTCCACGACTTTCGCCAGCTATGGTCACAGAGAGTTTTACTGACCTCTTCGGGTTTAGCAGTTAAAAATGGTGACAAAATTTTGTATCAATGAGAAATGGATTTGTGGATCAAGTCGCAAGATTTTGCGCATTGCACTGTATATCGTTCAAAGACAAATGGGAATTGTTACCAAAGGAAAACAATTGTACCAATTATGATTTACATGTAATTGACACTTGAGGGGAACTGAAAGTGCTTCATAGATAATGTTGACAGGGATGAAAAGAAAAATTGGATAAAGTTGAAGTGTGTTCAGCATGAGGACGACGTATGGGTGTCTGGGGAGGGGCAAGTGGTTTTACCAAACAGCTTGTTGACTCAGATGGCTAGATATTATCATGGACAAGCACATGTTGGAAGGGATGCCATGATTCAAACTTTTAAGCTATTTTGGTTTAATCTGAAATTTAGACAGGTTGCCAAAGAAATTTGCCATTGTTGCATCATCTATGAGCGGATGAACATGGGCAAAGGGACTGTGTTGAACATGAGCCACATTGGAAGAGTGGGAGGTCCATTTAGCAGAATGCAGATGGGTTTCATTGAGATGCCTGTGTGTGGAGGCTTGAGATAAGTGCTGGTGATTGTATCTTTAGCTATTGGATTGAAGCTTACCCCACATGAAGAAATGACAGCCTCACAGTAGCAAAGTTATTGCTTAGGAAACTGATACCTCTTTTTGGGTTACCGGTCCCTTTAGAATCAGACAGAGAAAGTCACTTCAACAATAAAGTCATTAAATCACTATGTTTAGCTTTAACATTGAGCAGAAGTTGCACCGTAGCAACCGCCCTAAAGCCTCAGGACTTGTTGAGCAAATGAATGGTACCTTGACATCAAGAATTGACAAAATGTGTGCGTCTATGAATCTGAAATGTCCAGACGCACTGCCATTAGTCGTGATGAGTATGAGAAACACACCCGACTGGAAAAATGGACTGTTGCCACTCAAGATCCTCATGGGCAGAGCAATCAGATTGCCAGTGGGTCTTGCAAATGCGCCTGTGAACATAACATATGATATGGTGTTGGATTACTGCAAAGGTCTGGCTGATGTGGTTCACTCTTTTTCTAATCAGGTGGAAGCCACCACACTGCAGCCGTCCCAACATAAGGAAGTCTTGCTTGGAGCCTCGGTGGAAAGGACCATACCAGGTAGGACAGCTGTGAAATGTGCTGGAATTCCGAAATGGATTCATGCCAGCCATACTTGAAAAGTACCCTGTCCTTTGGACAATGAAGAACAGTTGTTGTGAGTACCAACAAATTCTGGACAAACCCCAGAAACAGAGGAGACGGGGAATCAGAGCCTGAATCTGAGCAGACCGCAACAAGTGCAAACACTCCTGTGAATGACGAAGTGGAAGATATACGGGTGAGTGACAGTGAAACAGCCTCAACTGAGGTAGCAGGAGAGTCTAGTCAGAGGAGGGCTCTCCCAGAAGCAGACAGTCCTGAAAGACAACCAGAGCAAACAACAGACCCCGAGGTGGAAGGAGTTGAGGATCATCAAAGCCAAAACGATCTGACTCCTCCTGAACCAGTTGCAGGTACATCATGAGAAAATCCTGCAGAGCAAACAAAAGTTACAAGTACAACAGTAAAAAGAGCATTGACAAAAGGTCTACTGAAAGGAGATAAGTGGCCGAAATCACAAGCCAAGAGGAAAGAAGCAATTACAGTGACAACAATCGAAGAAGAACTAGACACAACAAGAAGAGAAGATTTGAGCGATGGCGATCGAAGATTGAAAAGGAAGAGAATTCCAGGCAGAAGGTACTCGGGTCCTAAATGGACATATACAAAGACAGGTGAATGACAGAGTGATTTTTTGTCTTTTTGTTTTGATCGAGAAATTCCAGGTCAATATTTTGGCACATGAAGAGATCAGTGAACTGAACTTTGTGAAATTGCGGAACTAAGAAAAGTGCAAAAGAGACAATTGAAAGTAACTGGAAGAGACTTTTAAAATAATCTGATTTGACCAGCTGCTAAACCGATTTTTGACAAGTTACCTATTTTTGACAAATCCCTGGAAGAAATACTGAAAGCTGCAAATAACTGCTAAAGAAAATTGAAGATTTTGATTTGTTTTGCTGCTCAGTTATAATTTTTTCAATCTACTTTCTGATTCTTTACAGATCATGAGTAACCAAAACCAACAGGTATGGAAGAATAGGTGCTGTAAATACATACGTATTGGTTTGGCAATTGTGTGCATGATATTGTGTTTGGTGTTGCTTGTGAGTATGAGTCTTCTTGACAAGATTGTGGCCAACCATACTTCTGCTTTAGAGACAACAGCTACACTCATAGAAGTAGATAGGTTTAGGAATGATGAGAAGTATCTGCACACACATAGTACCCAGGGAGAACTTTCTTCTAATGTTTCTATTGCTTATTGCATGAGTATGGTGAGACAATGAATGCGAGAGAATGTTATGTCTATACACAGATTCCTTTATCAGTGGAGGAAGGAATTACTTACTATAGTTTGTCCCTCACTTATGGAATAAGTTGCAGTCTTTTACTAACCAGGTTTTATAACCAGTAATGCATTCAATATTTCGATTCAAACCACTACGTAGTGTTTTCATTTGTTCCTATAATTAAATACCTGAGTAGAGTAGCTAAAGAAAATACCATAGAATTAGAGAGAGGATTCTTTGAACGTACATTAACCTTTGACACAGCCTACGCGCATAGAAATAATCTCACATCCTTGCTTACACCTATAGAAAAGAGCTTCTTAGATCACACTGATGACAGAAGGAAAGCATTGAAAGGTTAGAAAAGGGTTTAGAGAAGAGGACATTTAGAAATGATCATACATTTAGCGACATAAAGACACAAGGGAAATTAGCTTTAAATGCACAACATGTAAAAAAGCTTTGTTTATATGGGCCTAAATCTAGAACTGACACATTGTTTGTGGAAGCAAGTGAATGTAGACGTGTTTGTGTTTCAGAGTAAATGGACATTCATGTTAAATGGACATGATCCAGCAATTCCAGGAGTTTATTACATCTGTGGATCAAAGGCGTATTACTGTCTCCCTAGAGGATGGTATGGCACATGTTACTTGGGGTTAGTTTTCCCAAAGATATATCAACTTAAGAATCGGAATAAAATACCTAAAATGACTGAATTACATTATATGAGACAAAAGCGAGAATCATATTCTGGCATAGTTGGAGACATATTGGGAGCAATAATTCCTTCAGTAGGAGCTATTTTGAATTCTTTGAAAATTTGAAAGTTGTCTCCTATTGTGGATAACATGCTGACAAATTTTTCAGGAGCCATGATCCTGATGGATACAGAAATGGCTGCAGTAAGATCCATGACTCTTCAGAACCGCCTTGCATCAGATATCCTTTTAGCCAAGGAGGGCGGAGTTTGTAAAATGCTGAACTCGCAACATTGTTGCTCATATATACCTAACAATAGTAAAGAAATTAGAGGCCTTATTAACAATTTGACTAATGATAGCACTGATTTGAAAGAGTTGAAGGAACCAGGAGGTTGGGAAAATATTGTCAAAAGTTTTGCTTCTGTGGGAAATTGGCTTGGCAACATTGGGAAAGGGATAATTTTGAAAATAATACAGATAATATTGATTATTGTGACTTGTATAATTGGAACATGGGGAATTTATCAATTGTACCATGTGATTAAAGCGAAGAAATTGAAGAATGATCAGAGGAGGGAAGAAATTAAAATGGAAAAGTACTTTAGAGAAAATTCGAAAAGGGAAAACCGGAAGAAAAATGATAGGATAAGCATATTTTAGGTGAACAAAAATTTGTATGGAATGATGTAAACTGTGATGTCATATTTAGTCATCAGAGGAGAGATAGTGAAAGCTGAATTTAATTACTAATGATTTATATGTGTTAGGGGTTAAGAATTTGCATAGAATTTGACTAATATATGAAATAATGTGCCTTTTGGAAAATGTGCCCACTTTAGTGGCCTCATGAAATACGTAATGCTTTTATCAATTGCATATTGTTATTAATTGAAGAGCGTGTGTTTAGAAAATTATAGATGTATATCACAATAATGATTATATGCTATGTATTTGCCTAAAAAAATATTATAGGCCTTAAGTTAGAGAAGTTGTGGTCTAGTATACACAACCTCATATTAAGCTGCACTGACTAATAAAATAGGGGGAAATGTGTGGCTTGAGATTTGATGTTTCTAAAGCTCACAATGTGTTGACTAAACATTTTTGCAGCTGTCTCAACTTTCTCATGAGAACTGCTTGCTAGAAAGTCTTGTATTAGGAGTTGTTACATTGTAGTGTTTATGCGTAACACAGCAATATTCCCAGGAACCAACAATGGATGCACTGACCGAGGCACAGATGGCAACAAGAAAGATATCTCACTAGTCTGACAATGGGAACAGGAGAAAGACAGCTTAGTTCTATCTTAGATTTGGGTTTTCATTGTCTATTGGAATCATTGTAAAAATACGATTTTCTTACCAATGACAAGATGGGAAGTTCTTTAGGACATTTTAACTTAGCTCAATTGCACAGAGGGGAGAAGGGCTCATTCTATCGCGAATTTCCCTGTAGTGGTTCTGTTTGAGGAGCTGATCAGTTCATGATGATTTTTTAAAAATCTTTAACTTGATTGCTTAAGTTCTAATGCTGATCCTAGATATTGTTCCTTAAATGGTTCAGATTGTTTAGAGTCCCTGTGTCTGAACCATTCACTTTCACTATTGATGCTGGTGCTGACCAAACAGATGCCCAACTGACGAAGAGAAGCACAGCTTGCTGATCCATACAAGGAGAGGTATGACAAAATGTTATAGCCAATGTTATAGATTTGTTCTTTGTTTCAGGGTGCCAACCACTATTTTGATAGAGCCATAGCTGATGTTTTCAAATTAACTTTTGACTAAATTGCTTTTGCATGAAGCCTAAACATGCTATTCTAATCTGAAGTTAGTTAAGGAGCCCTGTGAAATGTTAACTTGCAATTAGCAAAGAATTGATGTTGCTCACCTGTTGAGTCTAGATGTACCAAAAACACAATCTGTCTCTTGTAAATGAATTATTTTTCAAAGAACTACAGTTTAAACCAACCTTTAATGGAAGGGGTGCCAACACAGTTATCGATTATATTTTAATGTCAACACATTTTGCACACTATTTTACTAATTACATAATCCACGACATTGCAATAAGCGACCATTTCCCTCGAAGCCTGGAACTTTCACTAACTCCTGCCACACAGGCTAAAGCCGGAGAGGTAATGATGGCAAACAATATTGTACTAGCCCCGGGTAATGGCTATATACTGAGATGGACTCAGACCGACCCACAGGTATTATTAAAAGATATATTACGTGAACATACCCAAGTGTTCCCTGATTGCCTCAGTGATGATACGGCCCCAGGAGAATGTTTAAGTGCTTTCCAACAGATGACCTATGCTGTAAAAGAAGCCCTCACGACTAGGACGGGAGGGGCAGGGGGGAAGAAAAGGGAAACCGGCTGGTTTGACCACGATTGTACGAAAGCGCACACAAGATTAAAAAAAGCCCTAAGTGCCCCCATAAGATGTCCGACTGAAATACGCATCTGTAGACTGGCATACAAGACAGCCATAAAAAAGAGGAAACTCGCTTTGAGAGGGAAGTCATGGGACAACTTACACAGAGCTAGTCTGATGAAAGACAATGCCCTCTTCTGGAAAATAATAAATACTCCCGTTCTAGGTGACAATGATACCCCTAGAATGGGAATTGCAATTTCGGAAGAGGACTGGATCATGTACTTTTCTAAGATATATTGCCAACCTAATGACAGAGTTCCTCTGGACCTTCTAAAGGTCCCAGACCTTGAGGAAGATCCACACCTATCAGTATCACCTCAGTTTACCTTAGAGGAGGTAGTGGAAGCTATAAACACAAGCAAAGCCGGGAAAGCGCCAGGGCCCGATGGTGTTCCAATTGACCTATATAAAGCTAACACCCACTTATGGGGCCCTTTATTGACGCAGGTACTGAGGGACATTTGCACACAAGGCCCACCATCAACATGGCATCATTCTATCATTATACCCATATACAAAAAGGGCGATCGCCTTAACCCAGCCTGTTATAGGCCAATTTCTCTCCTAGATACATCAGCCAAATTAGCGGGGAGAATAATTCTAAATAGACTCCAAACATGGGCGGAAGGAAATAACATCCTATCCCCAGTGCAGTATGGCTTCCGCACAGGACTAGGTAAAGTGGAACAGGCTCTGAATTTAACTATCCTAGTGGGGAAGTATACGAAGACCAGAGAGGGTAATTTGCACCTGGCCTTTATAGATTTATCCTCAGCATTTGACTGCGTTTTGCATGAGAAGTTATGGGATATTCTAACAAGTATGGGTGTCGAACCAACAATAGTCCATTTTATAAGGGATTTGTATACTGGATGCAGAGCAAGAGTAAGGTATGGGATGAGAGGGGAATGCACTAAGGGGGTCATTCCGACCCTGCTGGTCCATGACCGCCAGGGCCGGGGACCGCGGAAGCACCGCCATCAGGCTGGCGGTGCTTCCTGGGCCATTCTGACCCCGGCGGTAAAGCCGCAGTCAGAAAAGGGCAACCGGCGGTTTCCCGCCGGTTTACCCCTGTCCCAGGGAATCCTCCATGGCGGCGCTGCTTGCAGCGCCGCCATGGGGATTCCGACCCCCTTCCCGCCATCCAAAACCGCCAGGAACAGGATGGCGGGAACAGGTGTTGTGGGGCCCCTGGGGGCCCCTGCACTGCCCATGCCACTGGCATGGGCAGTGCAGGGGCCCCCTAACAGGGCCCCATAATGATTTTCAGTGTCTGCTTTGCAGACACTGAAAATCGCGACGAGTGCCACTGCACCCGTCGCACCCCTACAACTCCGCCAGCTCCATTCAGAGCCGGCTTCATTGTTGAGGGGGGTTTCCCGCTGGGCCGGCGGGCGGCCTTCTGGCGGTCGCCCGCCGGCCCAGCGGGAAAGCCAGAATGGCCGCCGCGGTCTTTTGACCACGGTGCGGTCATTCGCCGGTTCCCTCCAGGCGGGCGGCTCCCGCCGCCCACCGGGGTCAGAATGACCCCCTAAGTCTTTTGGCATATACAGAGGGGTGCGTCAAGGCTTCGTTCTCGCACCCCTTCTATTTTCATTATACATAAACCACCTAGAAAGTGAATTGATAAGCATATGTAAAGATCTTCCACAAATAGGCAATCGCCCCGTTCCTGCACTCCTTTACGCAGACGATGCAGTACTCATGGCCAGGACACCGCTAGCCCTCCAGAAACTCCTAACCACTTGTATAAACTACATGACAGTCCTGGGCCTCACAGTCAATCGCTCGAAAACGTTCATAATGAACTGTGGCGGGAAACTGAGCAAGTCCTATAATATCACTATTCACGAGGACAAGGTGAGGATAGCTCCCACCTTCCCATACTTGGGCATAATGTTCGATAAACAGGCCACTTGGGCACACTGCGTGAAAACAAAAAAAGATCAGATCATTAAAACAACGGCGGCCTTGAAGATCTTTTCCAAAAAACAAGGGGGGATTTCCCCGTCAAACATGGTAAAAATCTACAAAGCCAAATGTATCCCGGCGGCCACTTATGGAGCATGTATCTGGGGGTATACCAACTGCCATCCGATTCAGTTGGTGGAAATTGACTTCCTCAGATACCTGCTAATGGCACCAAATAGCACGTCATCATATATTAGCCATGCGGAACTAGGGGTCCACTTTGTAATTGATTTAATTAAGATACAGCCTCTATTATTATGGCATAAAGTGTGGACCTCTGAGTATACCGGATTAAACAAGGCCATACTATCCGACTGCATGAACCTAACACACTCGCTTAGAGTTCCCTGGCTGATATATATTATGACCTTTTTTTAAAATATGGGTTGCGAAGCCTATTACCAAAACCCACAATCACTGGAAAAAATAACCAGGAGAGAATTGAGGGCTCTGACACTGAAGCACTTGGATGAACAGAGATGGGAAGTGGAATCAAAAAAATCTACAGTAATGTCTAACCAACTAATTCTGTCGACGGATGCAGTCCAGCCTTACCTAGTAAGCGTGGGAAATCCCCGACATCGATTTGTTCTTACAAGATTCCGCTTAAATATCTTCCATCGGCTAGTAACCTTTCCGATCATGAGTGACTGGAGTACAGTTTTAAGAGCATGTCCATGTGATGCGAAAGCTCCCCAATCCACAATGCATGTGGTCCTCTTTTGTAAATTTTATGATATACCAAGAAAACATTTCTTATTGCCTTTTTTAATATCGACTAATTTGCGTCAGGGCCGCAACGCGTATTTCAGCTTACAGATTTTATCCTCCATTGAAATGTGTGGAATTTTAGCAAACTTTTTATGTACAGTACTCTCTGTAAGGAAGTCAATGGGTGTACTGGATTAATTTTATTTGAATATTTGGAATCTCTGGCAAACTCCTTACTCTCTAGAAAATACTGTAATGGAACTCGATTTTGCACTGATGTAAATTTACAAAGTTTTATATACCTGTCCTTGAATGAATTAAGGATGTGTTTTATTACCTTCCCTATTTATCTATAATTTTTCTTATACATATGTATTACTAAATGTGTTACTATTGATACTTTTATGGCTTTTTGAAAGTCGAATAAAGTCTGTTTGATGATGATGAGTCTAGATGTATGCTATTTCCACCTCACAGTTATTCTTGCTTGTGATTTGTACTGTGATTCTTGAATGTCTATTTGCTAAAATGATGGGTAAATTGAGATTCTTTGGAAGATTTGGGTAACCATTGCTATTCATGTATGTGTATCAGTTGGTTTTGAGATTAATTTAGTATTATTAATATAGGGAAATTAATATTCTAACTTCTACTCAAAGGTTATTCATGACCAAATAGGTAATCGTGCGTGACGATTACTGACTCCAGATTAAATGTTTGTTTATTGATTATGGTGCAAGGACTGATGTGTAAAGGTGAAGTTTCTAATGGAATCACTCCAAGCATAGTCAAAAGGTCCATTAAACCTCTAACACATCCCCTTATACATAAAATGATAAAGGGTCAAATAAGGCCAGACGCGCTAACACTTCCACTGAGTCCTTCCCAGGTATCTGGTTCCCCACCTGCTGCTTGCTCTGACTTTCTGTTTTTTTGCCAGCTTCTCCTATCAGGGTTGATTTGAGGGATGCCACTGCAACTAGTTTTTTCAAGATGTCATTTCACAATGCTGCTTTCTTCCCAAGTGCAATTTTGGGACTCACAAAAAATTCATCCCTGTATTCGGTGACCTCGGTAATGAGGATTCCGGCCTCCTGATCTGTTTTTCCCTCCCATCACTATGTTCTGCTTCCTGACTCCCAAGCTCGTCCTAACTCTTCTTGCTCACAAACCACGCTACGTTTTATCTTGGATACTTCACTGGTTACGGGCCCCGGGAGCAATCTCACTTCGAAATATTTAGAGAGTTCTTACTATCATGTTTATTGCGCTATGAAGTAATGTTATTCCTGTGTGCATTGCATTTTAGTAGCACGTCTTTTGTTGTTTGTATATATAACGCCTGTCATCATCGACATGCGACTCTTAGGAACATAGTGCACTTAGTTGGCACAATGAAGTACAGTATATTTTTGTTTTGTTTAGCATGAGAAATATATTAGTATATTTTGGGCTGGAAGTGTGTTTTTAATAGTATTAGAAATAGGAAGGGGAGGACTGTGGTAAATGCTTGTAACCAGCCGTAGTTGTTCACGGCATTTTTACCACTGGATTTCTCAAGCCCAAGCACACCAACGCTCTGCTAGAGAAAAGACAAGAACCACAATGGAAATTAACTAGGAAATGGGATTTAAACAGAAGCAGCATTTCATCTGAAGAGTTTACACAGCCAATTTGTCTCACTTATTTCTGGTAATAGCATAGCCCACAGTAGCCTTCAAATACTTAACTCTTCTCGTTAAGTCACCCAAGCCTCTAATACTTTCTATTGAATTTACAATCATTTCAAAAACATTTTAACCTTTGGAACAACTTTGACAAAAAATCTTTTAAAGAACAATCTAATTGAAATTCCCCTAAGGGAGTTCTTAAAGGTGGCTCTGGCTCTGGTGTTACCTTACATCACTACCTCCTTCCAGGTCTCCTTGTCAGGGTTGGTTAACTCAGCAGCTTTCTCCTATCACGAACTGTCAGAACATATTTATCTCGCCGCCTGCGCTTGAATCAATGAACAAATTGTCCACTGTGGTCTCGGTAGTACTTAAAGAAAGAGGGCTTGGGGGATTGGCCCTTCTGAAGAAGATATACTTCGAATATGTTTAATTTGCACATCAATTGTGTTTTCCTAACAACAAGCGTTGACTGGAAATTTTATTGTGTGAAGTAATAATTTCATACACTACAAACTGCTGAAACCAACATTTATTATTTTAACAACAACACTTCTAAATGCTCATAGGTTGACCCAACAATATATATTTTCAAATCCCACATTACGTATTCCTTGCTTTTGCTGTAGCAATATATACGTTTTGAAAGTACCAGCAACCATACCGGTGATAATAAATCCCCCAGCCTCTGTAATATTTTTGTAACCAGCAACCAAAGTAAAATTATCAGCCATTATGCTCTTGGTATGGGGTTGGGATTGAATCAAAGTACGGAAACGTCAAATGTCACTTAAGTTTGCTCACATGTTTTAGCCATGTATGGTTCATTCACATGAGGGGTAAGTAGGATTTTTTTCTCAGGTCTGTGGTCTCTCTCTACAGGTAAGGTCAGGCCCAAACTCAGAAGAATATGTTTAAGGGGGTCTGACCCTCAGCTATGACCAAACCCTTGGAATATCATGGTACAAGAATATCGAAGGCAACATATTGAAAAATAAGTGACCATATGGAAGTATAGATTTACTATTCCTAACTCCACATCGACATACCTTGAAGATATTTATACATATTGCGGAGGTACATATATGTGGCATAAGAAATAGAAAAACTATACTTACCTGTCAATATTTTCGATTTGATATTTTGTCATCAATATTCTGGCTTCGATATTCATGGTGCAAACAGTGTGATTCTATGTGAAGGAATAAGTGGATTTTTTACGGTACATGTTAGAAATGGGGTCTCTAGTTTGCAGTCAATTTACACCCTGTCCAAGTAGGGAACCTCACTCTGGGCGGGGTAAGGGAGTTATACACCTAAGACAACCCCTGCTTACCCCCTTGGTTGCTTGGCACAAGTAGTCAGGCTTCTCTCAGAGGCATAGTGTTAACTATTTGTACCCTCACAGACAGTAACACAGTGAAAACACTACAAACGGACACCAAACCAGCTTAGAATAGCCAATATTTATCTAAGTAACACAAGACCAAAATGACAAAAATCCAGCATCAAGATTAAAGCCCAATGAAGCACTTAGAAACACAGTAGCTCCAACTCGTGCTATCACGACATTGTGGAGGAGTCGTTCTCAACAGTCCGAATCCACTTGCGAGGGAGTACAGCACCAGAAACTGAGCCACACGGACCTCAGGTACAGTACCTTTGAAACAAAGCAGAGTCAAAGACATGGCACAGAGTCTGCGAGGTGAGGCATCGCTGAAACTGGTGCGGCGTTGGTTCCATACTGCTACTCAGGAAGTGAGGCATCCGTTCTATACTGCTATGCAGGGAAGGTGAGGCATTGGTTCCTTACGGAGGCTGCGGAAGTGAGGCGGCGTCAGCCACGAGGCATTGGTTCCTTATGATCAGGAGGTGTCTATGAGTCCAGCAGGTCAAGACGTGATGCAGCAACTTCACAGTGTCACAAAACCACGGGGCCACAGGCGCCACGGTTGAGTCGAGTGTCACGGACGTCTGTGACACGGCACTGGGGACTCATGGTACTGCCGGAATTTAGAGGCACTGCATTGCCGTTGAGCCTGCGGTGTTGGTTGTCACACTTTATGGGGGTCCATGGCTTTGGGTGCAGGCAGTGGTGCAGAGTCGGGCAGCGGTGCTGGTTCTTAAGTCATCCAGAGTTGTTGTGCCTGGTTCTTCTTGTTTTATGCCAGAATTCACTCACAAAGGCCCAGGAACTGGAGTGGGCATCTCTTGGCAAGTCAGGGTCCTCAGAAAGAGAACCCAGGGGCTGGCAGGTGAAGTCTTAAATGTCCCTGAGACTTCTTAACAGGAGGAAAGCTCAGTCCAGGCCCTTGAAGAAACTTCACAAGCAGGAGACGCAGCAAAGTCCTGTCTTTCTCGTCTCCAAAGCAGAAGCAGCAACTGTGGGATAACCCAGCAAAAAACACACAGCAAAGGGGCAGAACTCCTCCTCAGAGATCTTCAGCTCTTCTCCTTAGCAGAGTCTCCTCTTGATCCAGAAGTGTTTTGATAAATGCCTGGGGTTTTGGGTCTAATACTTATACTAATACTTATACTGAGTCTAATACTTATACTCTTTTCAAGTAGGAAAACGTCAAAGGAAAGTATCTGAAGTGCATAGGACCCTGACTTTCCTGCCCTGTTCCCAGACACACCCCACGGGGTTGGAGACTGCATTGTGTAAGGACGGGCACAGCCCTATTCAGGTCCAAGTGTCAGCTCCTCCCACCACTCTAACCCAGGAAGTCCCATTAGGATATGCAGGACACACCTCAGCTCCCTTTGCGTGACAGTCTAGAATAAATTCACAACCAACCCAATTGTCACCATGACATGTATTCCACCACCAAGCAGAGGCACATAATGGTTAAGCAGGAAAATGCTCAAATTCTAAAAGTGGCATTTTCAAACATGCAATTTAGAAACCACCTTGACTAAAACACTTCACCATGCCCATGGTGCTACCATGGACCTATTTTAGGGGTGCCTTCCATGGACTGAAAGAGGAGCTTTGGGCCTGGCAAGTGGGTGGACATGCCAAGTTGACATGGCAGTTTACAACTGCACACACAGACACTTCAATGGCAGGTTTGATAAATGTATACATGGCTAATCATGTGTGTGGCAGAACAGTGCAGCAGGCCCACTAGTAGCTTTGATTTACAGGCCCTGGGCACACATGGTGCACTATACTAAGAACTTAGTAGTAAATCAAATATGCCAATCATTGATAACCAATCATAATCACAATTTACACAGGGAACACGTGCACTTTAGCACTGATCAGCAGTGGTAAAGTGCCCAGAGAACCAAAATCTGCAAAAATGAAATCCAGCACACAGTCACAAATAAGAGGCAGAAGCAAAATGACGGGGGAAACCATGCCAAGGATGCCAGGTCTAACAGTACATATTAAAACACAATCAACATTTCACAATCTAACATTAAATCCTGTCAATTAGAAGGGACTTAAAGTAGAAGTGTTTGCCCCATTTTAATGCCTGCCCTGACACAGGTGTTATTTTTTTGCGCAAATCAGCTTGTGTGTCATTTTCCGACTCCACCTCCTGACCGTGCGTGATTTTTGCCCGGAAACATAAATACGACGCACGGGCGTTTAAGTAATTTTCTGGACGGGAACACCTACCTTGCATATGATTAACGCAAGGCTGTTTCCCGCATCCAGAAAATGACGCACACGGCAGGATTTTGAAGCACATTCAGCGCAGACAGAGTATAAATATGCCCCCAAATATTTTGGATCCAAAATAGAAAAGGCCTAAAACACTCCTAAGTAGCTTTTGAAAGAGTTTCAATATCTCTCCATGCCACTTTCCTCTCCGGGGTGTTCCCCTGAGTCAGAATTTCTGTATCAATTTAGCCAATTTCTTTAGAAATAAGTTAGAAACAGTCTACAATAAGTTTGATGTGAATATACCCTTATCAGTTTTTAGCACAATTTCCTCTCGCATTTCTCATCCAGCTGGATTAGATCACTTTCCCATACTGAGCCTGGACCAGACGGGCAAACTCATTATTCAAGTAAAATCTGGAGCACCATCAGATCCATGCCCACCCACAGTTATGCAGGATGCTGCTTCTTGTATTGCACCAGTTCTAACTACCCTACTTAATCTTGTTCTTTCGAAAGGCACTTTTCCGGCCAGCTGGAAAAGGGCATCTATTTTGCCTTTGTTGAAAAATCCCTTGCTGGATCCTAGCCTAGAGAAAACTTATCGCCCTATTTCTAGACTCCTTTTTTCGGCTAAGTTGTTGGAAAAATATGTAAAGATATGCATATCAGATTACCTAGAAGGGAAAACCGTTCTGGAAATAACACAATATAGATTTAGACTTGGTTTTAGCACTGAATTTGCTTTAATTGCCATCTCAGAAGAAATTTGATCTATTAAAGTTAAGGGGAGAGAGCAGCACTGATCCTGCTTGACTTCTCTGCTGCATTTGATGTCAATCATTCTGTTTTATTAGACAGATTAATCAAGATTGGTAATTCAGGCCTCTGTCACAAATGTATTGCTTCTTTCATAGAGGAAAGAGATCAATCAGTGGCATTTGGGGACTTTCAATGTAAGTCTTTTTCTCTCCCATGTGGGATTCCCCAGGGGTCGTCGCTTAGTCCCACCTGCTTTAATATATACATCACCCCTATGGCCAATCTGATATCAGCACATGTTTTTGCATCAGCAGTTTACGCCAATGACAAGCAGATTATAGTCTCAGTCTCAGGCAATGATGAAGAAGTAGCTGAGAGGTTCAAAACCTGTATGAATGTGATAGCTGCCTCGATGGCATTAAACTGTCTAAAACTCAATTCTGATAAAACAGAAGTGCTTATTTTGGCACAGATCCCATTTATTGGGGCCACTCATGGTGGCCCCCAGACTTGGGATCACCTCAAACCCCAGCTCCCAAAGTGAGGAACCTTGGGATCCTTTTCAATATTGAGTCATCTTTCAAGGAGCAGGCTAATAAGCTTTAATTGGCCTGTTTCTTTCAACTCAAAACTATAAAGAACGTGCTTCCTTATATTCCCTCTGAGCACCAAAAAGCTGTAATGTTGGTTGGGGCCATATCTAAACTTGATTACTGTAATGCTCTGTATTTAGGGGCAAGACAAAAAGTACTTAAAAAAACTCACATTTTGCTAAATGCAGCTGCACATATTCTTAAGAAAGTGCCTACGTCTTTGTCAGTGGCAAATGCTCTTGTAGACCTCCAATGGCTCCCAATAAAAGAGCGGGTGGCTTTCAAAGTACTGTGCCTGGTTCACACATTTTTATATGGTACTAATCAGGCTACCTAGGAATGAAAATTAGATGGTATAAGCCAGCTAGACACTTAAGATCCTCATCATCCCATCTGGTAGCAGGTAGATAAATAAAGTGTCATGGGGTGGACATGGATTTGTCCACAAACCAAGTCAGCTTTGGAATAAAATGCCTCTCTACCTCCGTAATCTATTGAGGTAATCAGAAATTTGGCAAGCTGTTGAAAACCTGGTTATTCACTTCTCCTTTATTATAAACTGTTTTTGTGTTTCTTTATGCAGCGCATCTCTTTTTATTCTTTCATATTGTTTCCCTTTCTTGACTTTGACATATCACTTGTCTTTTAGGACGCTGCTATAGCTGTGTCTAGGTCCTAGCAGCAAGACATTCGGGTATGTGTACGGTTTATAAGTACCGTTTCTCTTTCACTTTCACATGAAGTGGAGTATGATGCGCTTACTGTGAATTGGGTAAAATAATCCCTTTTTTGTGTGAGATTCTTTGCTCTCTGTGTGACTGAAGGTCTCGCAATCCTCACTGAGTCATACTGAGACAATGAAGAGGAAGGCAGAGGAAATGCCCAAACTACCCACCAGCAACTTATTGTTCTTCTAAGTTCCGGTCTGGAAGGTTTATGTTTCCTCTCCATTGTCACATAAGTTGTGTGACTTAACTATTAATTGAACGTTCTATGTTTGGGCAGTCTCTTCAGAGGAGGTGTCTAACTGGGATCGGAGGGTAATTTACGTATTTTATTCTGTTTATTTACTGGCTAATTGCCTGTCATGGGTAGAGATCAAGCTCCTTTTCTCAGACCGTAATGAAAAACAATAGAACTTGAAGTAATCAAGGCTGCTGGCAAGTAATCCACACATCTGCTAATGTTTTCGTGAGAGTATGTAATAACTCCATATTTCATGAAAACAATAGTGAAATCATCGCATTCCAAGTAAAAAGAAAATGGCAAATCGAATGCAAGTGATCTATGTGTTTAATTTGACTCTCTAAGTCTTGCTACTATGCACAACCTGTGGCAGGTAATACCTGCAAAATTCGCACTCTAAAAATAGGTCCTTGATCCGAAATTTGCAGGAATGAGACAGACATAAGGTATTACTCTGCTCTAAGACCAAAACTGCATGTTATCCTTATAGGACTTGGTCCTCTTGGCAGGGCCATCCAAATACGTTTTGTGTTTAGCCTCATGGGTTCTGAACCTGTTTTTGCTAGTTTTAGGACTCAGAACACTTTATCACTGCTAACCAGTGCTAAAGTGCTTTGGTAGAATTGACTTATACCCAGTTGGCATATTTCATTTACATGTAAGTTCCTAGTAAGGGGGGACTGCCTGTGCCCAGGGCATGTAAATTAAATGCTACTAGTGGGCCTGCAGCACTGATTTGGCCGCCCAATTAAGTAACATTTTAGACATGTCTCAGACCTGCTAATGCATCCTTTATGTGTACAGTTTTAAACTGCCATTTCGACCTGGCAAAGTAAATATTGTTTTAGGCCCAAACCTTCCTTTCTAATACATATAAGGCACCCTTAGGATAGGCCCTGGACATCCCAAAGGGCAGGGTGCACTGTATTTAAAAATTGGGACATGTACCTTTTAGTTTGACATGTCCAGCTAGTGAAAAACACTTCACAACTGTAAGGCCTACCTCACACATAGGGTAATATTGGAATTACCTTATTATACTTAATAAGCTTTAATTTGAAAATGGTAGAATTGACAAGTTCATGTTTAGTGTCTTTGGAATTCTAATGAAGGATCCTTACCTATGGTGAAGTAGGATTTTAAATTGCAATTTTGAAAATCCACTTTTAGGAAGTTGGCCTTTTCCTGCCTTAGCAATTTGGTGCCTGTATACTGCCTCTGGGTCACATAGCCGGGTGTAGTTAACAGTTGTTTTTTAAGTATTCCGCCAAGACAGCCACACACAATAGGGAGCCTAAGTGTGCCTGGATGGACCATCACTGGTAGGATCAGAGGGAGGAGCTTGGCACAGCCCAAATGCACCTAAAGGACCTGTGTCCTGCCTCCACACAAAGGACTGCCTTTGCCCTGTAGTTAGTCTGGGAAAAATGCCAGGAAGGCATGGCACCTGTGCATTTCGAAAGCATGCCTTTAGAAGATTCTCCTCCCTTCAAAGGCACCACTGAGTGTAAATATTGGACCTCAGACATCAAGTCTTTAGTACACTTCTGGACCTGTTGATACTCTGCCAGGAAAAGGGAGTGCTGTGCTACTGAAAAGACTACCACTCTGTTGGACTGCTGCTCTGAAGGACTGCTGCCCTGCTGATCTGCTACCTGCTGCCTTTCCGCCCAGGTGAGAAGGCCTGGACCTGCATCTCTGTCACCTAGAACTCAACAGTAACTCCAAGGGGTAGTTGGCTGGCCTCCTGATCTGAAGCCTCTGGGGTACAAGAAGCTTCCAACAACCTTGTACCTGCACTGGACCCTGCCATCTGTGAGTCTTCCCTGCCAAGTGGTGCCACCCTAGTCCTGGACCCTTGAACCCTAGAAAGTGGGCTTAAGGTCTTCTACCAGCCTCTGTGGATCCAGTGGAACCAATGCATCTCCTCTGTTGCACGGTCCAACCCCGAGCAGAAATTATTTATTGCTGCTGCTGCTGCTTGAATGTACCCATGGCAAAGACCTGCATCACTGCTGCAGCCCACAACCTCTTAGGAATTGCCACTGTGTGAAAGACGCATTCTCTGTGCAGGCCATCGCATCTCTCCTCAATGGCAGCCCTCACAATAATGTTAGACTCTGCATCGCAGCCTGGTAGTTCATTGGAAACAACGTTTCTTCCCCACTGCATGATGCATCTTTGACTCTGGACTATGCTTCACAAGCCCTCATCGATGGGATCCTCGATAATGACGTGAGACCTCATAACACAGACTCACCGCACTTTGTAACAAATGCATTGCCCCAGCTGCATGACGAATGTTCGATGCAGATCCTTGCAACGCTGCACAAACCGCTATTTGAGGTTTATCGTGACCAGATATCCATAGTTGCTGCTTTGTGCTTTTTGGAGCTATTTTTATTAAAATCACTTTTGGCGCTACTAATTGGGTTTTTGATATCTCGGTCTTGTTTTATTTATTAAAAGCCACTCTAATTTTCTAGCATTTTGTGGGATCCTGTTTGTGTGATGTTTGTCACATTATTACTGTTCGAATTGTTGCAAAAATACTTTACACATTGCCTCCAAGATATCAGAGGGTTGAGCACAGGTTATCTTAGGGTTAGCTTGTGCCTCACCCTGACAAGGTTTGTGGTTGCTGCTTGACCGGGGCTCACACTCCAATCAACCGACAACCCAACTTCCTACAATCCTTTATTCTGACCCGAGCTAAGTGGAATCACAAGGTGAAACCATTCTGGAGACACATCACAAAATGTTGTATCCATATTTCCACTGGATGGTTTTAGCTTCTGATAATTCCAACCTTGTACGGATGAGTGTCAAGGGATTGTAGCAATTGTTCATTCATTGTCAGATATCATTTAATACTCCTTGACAAAGAATTACATAGGGAAGAATATTCTAAGATTATGTTCATTGGAGAAATGTGATGCATTGAGAGATTGGCCAGTAATACTATTGAGAGGTATATTTAGAGAGTTTGAAAATAAAACACCTACCTGATTGCGTATTGTTTACGGATGTCATTGATTGAATAGAAATTGATTAGTAAGATAAAAGATTGGTGGCTAACATACCTTCATTTTGAGATCCGTTTGGTGCACACCATTTGGATTCATATTGAGGTTCACAAAAGCAGGATTTGTCAATTACCGTACAGTATTGTGTTGCAGGTTTTATGTAGTTCTTCATAACTTTTATGAGCCTGTTAAGAGGTTCGCTTTGCACCGGGTTCCCGGGCACCATTTGGGGGTTCATGGTTGAGACAGTGTTTGCTGTAGGTTGGCCTTTTTTGGGGACTGTGCCAAACCCATTGTGCAGTGATCGCTACTACTCAGATGTATGAAATATGCTGAGACTAGACGCAGAAATATGGACTTGCTATTTAGGAGAAGTCAATATAGGAGACTGCATAGAGAGTGGGTCACTGAAGTCAGTGAAATCCAACAGGGAATAATCTGCATGCAGTTCAAACAGACACAATTCAGTAAAAACTCTGGAGGTACAGTTAAACAAACAACAGGCGCACAACCCCAGGAAACACAAATAACCAAACAGAGAATATACCATCTGGGTGCAGTCAAAAGTGAAGGAGAAGTGACAGAGGCAGTGTTAATCAATGATGGGATATACCAATAGGGTCCAACAGGAACAACAGAAAAATGACAGGGTCCAACCTCTGGAGGCACTGTTAAGAAACTATGTTACATAAGAATATGGGTTTCAAAGTAGGTGTCCCCAAGGAGCACTAATAGTACAGCTTGATGACGTGAGTGGTCAGAGTAACTGAACACAAAAGGTTCCCCAGAAGAGGCAGCAGTAGCAAATAATGGTTGCATGGAAATAATCAGGTTAGCTAGAGGAGGAGGAGAAGAAGTGAGGGCAGCTTAGGGGAAGAACCAGCTTTTGGAGAACACAAGTCATTACATTAATGACCCTAATGTACTCAAAGATGGTGCCACAGGGAGCACACGTGCAGGGTGCAAAGCCCAGGTCAGAAATTTAGTGAGGTGTTTAAGGAAATCAGTGACCAGGTTGTGAACTTTATTCAAAAAAAAAAAAGCTGCATTAGTTCACATGTATTGTGGCAGTGAAACCTCCCTGTGTGTCTCTCTCTGACTGGTCCATTTTTGGACAAGGATTAGACAGCATGAATGCAAGAAAAGGGTAGCAAGAGAGAAGGTCTGGTTAGAAAGGCTCTGAGGTTGCCATTTATTGGAGGGTGAACTGGTAGTAAATGTTAGCCCTTCTGTACATATAAAATCATATCATATTAAATTTCATAGAATTTAATACTAATAAAACAAATCCTCAATTAGTGAAAGACAGTTGAGAGCTGAGCAGTCAGAGGCTGATGGAGGCCTTTTTAGACTCAGACGTGATGGAAAGCAGACCTCCACAAATGTCTCTCACTCTGAACCCTCTGTCTTTCTATGAGCATACATTTACATGGTGATCTTTTTTGCATGTGCATGTCTTTGTCAGATGAGGTTATGGGAAGTAGAGGGTCATTGCAGAAGGCCAGAATATACAAGCTCCTGTAAACATCAGGCTATCTACAAACGATTTCGTGGCATGTCTCTTTTTGAAAATACTTGGAAATCTAATCCCACAAAAAGCAAAAATAAGTGTTGTTTCCAAGAAGTTAGGTGAAATGGAACCCCTCCATGTTAAATGTAAGCAGGAGCGCTCATATGCTCAGTTACTGTAGAACTCAAAGGTCTTTGTAGTGATTTATTGGTCTTAATGTCAGTGGAATCTGGAACGGCCCTAAAGTGATGGAAACAGACATTGACAGAACTATGTCAGGATTCACCTGCAAAGGTTTATGGGACGAAGATGCTAAGTTATAGTTATGTCAACAATTACAATAACACATAACAAACAAAATGTGAGACATCTTCTCCCATGAAAGCAAACAAAAACAATACACATATAACACAAGAATTAGGATACCTGGCGAAATACTCTTAATGTCTCTCACACACAAACACTCTGGATCGTATTTGCAAAAACATTAAGGGGGTTTGTAAAATATTATCCCAGTATTACTATGAAGAAGAGAAGCCACATAAAATATGTTTTCACTGTGTCAGTGAATATCTTTGCTGTCCTGTCACTCATTCTGAGTAACAATAACTTGAGGAGCAGAGAGAGCTATGCTGCCAGAGGATCAACATCTCTAGGATGTCATTATTAAATACTATTTCTCTCCAGATGTGATCTTGACATAACCACAGATGTCGAGCAAGAGCTAACTTTACTTAAAATACCCGCTCACACACCTTTGCTGCACATGTCAAAATAGTGTCTACATTCTATTTCTTGGCCATTGTTCCTTTCTAGAGGGCAGTTATCTCGTAGGGAAGCTAATCATGGTGTTTATGAAATGTTCTGAGTGTGCATCAGTTGACCACATGCCATAGTCACTGGTGAAAAAGGCCAATGAAAACTATGCCATTGCACCCTGTTATAAGGTATCAGGTTCCATCTACTTCCACCGTCATGCCCCAGGAAATACTATTCTGCAGCAGTCACTGCTTACATCCCACCAAAGTTCAAGCAGTCTGTTATGCCTCACTGATGTGTGCTGCCTTTCCTGGTTCACACATAACAGCGACATTTAGTGACAATATGATCTTGCACATCCGTTGGCTCCTGGGGATTATGGTGATGTAGCTGCTAGATAACATTAGGTATTTCACACTGACACTGCATCTGGGGCATATTTACCAAGTTTTTGCATCGCCCTTGTGCCACGCACGGGTCATAAGGGCAGCACAAAACCTGAATGAGATTTATCAAGCCACGCAATGCCATATTGTGTGGCCCTGGGTGACTTCATAAATCTAGAGTAACGCAAAACTTCTAGCACTGGGCATGGTTGAAGACACAGGGGCCTATATTTATACTTTTTTAGCGCCGCATTTGCGTCAGTTTTTGACGCAAAAGCGGCGCAAACTTACAAAATACAATTGTATTTTGTAAGTGTGCGCCGTTTTTGCGTCAAAAAGTGGCGCAAAAGCGGCGCTAAAAAAGTATAAATATAGGCCAGGATGTGCTGGAGGTGTCCTCCAAGTAGGGTGACTAGATGTCCTGGATTTCCCCAGACAGTCTCGATTTTTAGAGGACTGTCCCAGTGTCCAGAGGCTTTTGTTCATTTTAAATAAATGTCCTAGTTTTTGGGGCAAAGGTCAGATCAACCTATGAAACTTTTGTTAATTTTAAATAAATGTTCTGGGCTTTGGGACAAAGGTCAGGTCAACCTGTGATTCAGAAGTGAAAGGTAAGCACTCCTTTCACATGCAGCTCTAGAGTCCTAAATAATTGATGAAATAATTTATTCGTTTTTGCCCATCTGCTGCAGCCTACGTGCATGTGTGTGTGTCTCACGCACATTTACAGGAAAGGCCAGATATAAAATTGAGACTAAAGGCTTTTGTTCTACTTTTATATCTAACGTGTCCCGGTTTTCCCTTTTCAAAATATGGTCACCCTACCTCCGAGCATCATATATCAAACATACTCCACTGAAAAACAAGGTCCTGATATTGACGTGGCCAATCCTTCATGCTCAGCTGATGGACATGACCAATAGCAAGTCATTAAATCGAACAACATAAAAATTGTAAAACTTTATCTGTTATCTGGAAGTTCCTTGTGCTGTGTTTCTTACTTCACATCGTTGTTTATGCTCATGTTGGCTTGCTGTTAATTAAAATGTGCTGTTGAATGATTGTTATTAATTTAAACATTTGTTGTACAATTATTTTTATTAAACATTTCTTGTTTAGACTATACTATGTAGGCACAGGATCGTATATTTAAAAAAAAAATCTATTTTTGATAAAACAAATTATACCCCTTTAACCACTGTCATATGCCTTTATTTATTACAAGTGACTTACTAATGTTAAATGCATTTAGCAAATATAATCTTCATACATTTGATAATGTCAGGCACGCATCTTCCACAGTGTTCAAAAGAAGTTGTTGACTTTTTTCTGTCGCCGAGAATAAATGGTCATTGGCATGAAATGTAGATAAACTCTACAATTACAAGTTTTAACTAACATAGGCTCACATAATACCTGTGCATCTTGCCTAATTTATAAACGGTGCTCTGTAGGTAAGCGGTAGGGCATGTGCCTTCTTTTGTGGACTGTCCTAGTAGTGACAAACAGCCTATTTGGTTTCTCACTGCAGTGAGTGCTGCCTCTCTCATAGGCTTTCATTGGAAATGCCCTTTCATATGTCTGAGTGGTATTCTCTAATCTATGGGGAGAGGCGTGAGCATGTTTGGTTTGGTTGGAATAGTAGTAAGAAATGCTGCTTACTGGTGTAGGTGGATATTTTACTACCATTGTAGAAATGCCACTTTTAGAAAGTGGGTATTTCTCTGTGCTTATGACTTGTGCTTTGCATCCTGACTCCAATCCACGTCTGGGGCAGAGTGACAGCTTCACTTGGTGCATACTTTTCAGACAGCCATTACACAGAAAGATCTGGATGTGACAGAAGAGGCATCTGCATTTTGATAGTCTTCTTGGGCTGGGGAGAGGGAGGGTAGTTCACACCTTACATGTGAATAGGCTGCGTCCTGCCCTAACACAATGGACTGAACACCTCCTACTGATGTCTGGGAACAGGGCTGAATTCAAAGGGTGGTGTGTTTCACTTGGACGAACTCTTTTGAAGTTACCCCTGAGCAGAGGCATTTCTTTGGTGGCATTCACAGTATGGCTGGCAGGACGGGAAGGGAATCCTCGTTGAACGACCCATTCCCTCTGAAGCCATCCAGGAGGAATACAGACACTTCCAGCCATCTCCATTGGCTATGCCATAGTACCATATACTGTGTAAACAGAGTGCAGAGTTCCTGTGCCCTATAAGGACAGGGTGATGTTGGTGGCACCCAGGTACACTTGGTGACCTCTCCTGCTGTTGGGGAGATTGAGGCACCCTTCCCCATTTACTGCTGCATTTGCAGATAAAAACTCTGAACTACTTGTGTGGCTGGGTCTAGTGCCAGTGACAGGAACCAATACAAGTGAGGTCAATAAGAGTCCCATTGTCCTTGGCTTGATCCAATCCTGTTGCGGCATTAGACACAGCCGTGCAGGTGGGGCATCGTTATTTTTGGCACAGGTGGGGCAATGCTGGGTGGATTCCAGCAGATTCCAAAAGTTATGCAAGGAAAATGGCTGATTTCAGGGAAAGTGTAAGGTTTGCAGGGCATTGTAGGTAAACCTATTGGGATCCACAAAAGTCACACTGTTCTGGATTGCCTTAGGTGTCTAGTTTTTAAAAATGTACAGGTTGGCTAGATTTCCCGAGGTGTCGGCTGAACTAGGGTCCAAAATCTAGAGCTACCCACATTATAAATAGAGGGTCAGTTTTCGGTTGAAAAATGTGCTGCATGAATGTTGTGTTTTGGGCTGTCACAGGCACTAGGTCTACCCACACAAGTGAGGTACCATTTTTACAGTGAAACTTGGGGGAATGTTGAATAGAAGGAAGGTTGTGGCTCCCCACAGTTTCCAGAACTTTCCATCACAGACTTGTGGAAAATGTGCCTTTTTCTTACAGTTTGAGGTTTGCAAGGGATTCTTGGAAAGAAACGTGGGGAGAGTCATGCAAGTGAGCCCTCCCTTGATACCCCTGCATGTCTAGTTTAAAAAAATATACAGGTTGGCTTGGTTTCTTTAGTTGTCAGTTGAGCTAGGGTCCAACATCTAGAGCTAACCTCGTTGGAAAAAGAGAGTCAATTTTCAGTGGAAAAATGTGCTGCCTACATGTTGAGTTTTGAGTCATTTCATGTCACAGGCACTAGGTATACCCCCACCAGGAGGTACCATTTTTACTGGGAGACTTGGGGAGTGCCAGGTGGAAGGACGTTTGTGGCTCCCCACAGTTTCCAGAACTTTCCATCACAGATATGTGAGGAAAATGTGTTTTTTAGACACTTTTTGAGGTTTGCAAGGGATTCTGGTTACCAGAACCTGGTGAAGGCCACAGAAGTCACCCCATCCTGGATTCCCCTAGCTGTCTAATTTTCAAATATGTACAGGTGTGCTAGGTTTCCCTAGGTGCCAGATGAGGTATAGCACAATTCCACAACTAGGCACATTGCAAAAAAAGAGTCCGTTTTTAGTGAAAAAAATGTGGTGTCCATGTTGCTTTTTAGGCCCTACCCTGTCGCGGGCAAAGGCCAACCCGCACAAGTGAGGTACCATTTTTATTGAGAGACTTAGGGGAACACACAATAGTAGAACAAGTGTTATTACCAATCGTATTTCTGTGCATTTGAAGCTTCCAAATGTAAGACAGTGTGTAAGAAGGAAGTCATTTTGAGAAATGCCCTCTAATTCACATGCTAGAATGGGTATCCACAAATTCAGAGATGTTTAAATAACCACTGCTTCTATACCCCATAACTTGTGGCCATTTCAGAAATGCATAGGTCTCCATGGTATTTTTCACTGTCTATATTTTACCAAATGAATTAGTGTATACCAGATACACAATGCAAAAACATTGCAAGGCGCATCTCAGTTATTGCCTCTGGGTACCAAGAGTTCTTAGGGAACCTACAAGCCCTATATATCCCTGCAACCAGAAGGGTCCAGCGGACGTAATATTATATTGCTTTTAAAAATCTGCCACAGTTACAGATGAGAACGTAGACACAAATGGCTGTTTTTTTCAACTCAATTACAACGTGTTTTTAGTTCAACTGTTACTTTCTATCGAAAAAACATTGAAGGATGTACACAAATGACCCTTCCTGAATTCAGAATTTTCTTCTACTGTTCAGAAATGTATAGTTTTCAGCGATCCACCATTGGTTTTATACCCATTTCTACCACTAACTGGAAGGAGGTTGAAAGCACAAACAAATTAGGAAAATGGGCTGTGCCCCCATAAAATGCCAAAAATGTGTTAAAAATCTGCCTTTTCGATTCAAGCCTGCCTGTTCCTGAAAGCTGGGCAGATGGTGATTTTAGCTCCGCAAACCCTTTGGTGATGCTATTTGGAGGGAAAAAAACTGATGTTTTCTTCTGCAGTACTTTTTTCTCATTTTGCCCCAAAAAAACAAAATTTAGCTCTATTTTGACTAAGTTCTTGTTCCCCTCCAGGGGAATATGCAAACCCTGGTTACCTTTAGAAAAAATGATTAAAATTTGTCATGAATACCGTATGTCGACAAAAAGTTATGGGGGCCTAAGTGCAAACTACCTCAAGTAGCAAAAAAGGGTCTCGGCACTGTGGAGGGGGGAAGGGAGGGTTAGTCCTCCTAGCAGAGAAAGGGACAACCCTATAATTGAATCTCCCAATGTTAGCCTTTGTGTAATGTTTTACTCATAAATTGTTTTTCGAGAGGGGACAGTTATGATTTCCTGTATTATTTTCCCCTCAGATTGGCACTTATCCCAACTGGCCGGATAAGTGTATTGTCATTTAATTCAAAAGTAAGTGACACCTCTCAAGGCTTTAAATCACACGGGTCCTTTCAAGGGGCGGCTCCTCCATTAGGGCGGAGGACCGTTGCCCCCCCCACCTCCAGCTGCAAAACATTTTCAAGAAAACAATGATAAACTGTGTTTATTATTGTTTTCTTGAAAAGGGGTGGGCATTGGGGTGACAAGCACTTAAGTGGAGTGCACAGAGCACTCCTCAGAGCGCATGTGTGTTTGTCCATCTGTCTCGGGCCGGCCAAACACATATGCGCCGTAGGCTTTCTCCAGCCCAGCAACATAGTTGCTGGAATGGAGAGAACCTGCACAGGATCCCAGTCTGCCTGGGAGCACCCCTGGACTGGCCGCAGGGCAGGTTGGGAGCTTCTGCCTGCAGCCTGGGGCTCTGAGGGACAGAGGAGTGGCGCAGTGGAGGAGGTTTTTTAAAACGTTTTATTTTAATTGTTATTTATTCCCCCTCACCTCTGCACTGCCCTGCTTTCTGGTTGCTACGAGCCGTGACTGGTCCTTTCTGTACCTGTAAGCAATTCACTGTATACTCATTTTAGACTATGCCAACCCGTGGCGCAAATTCCCTCAGACATCCCCCAAGCCAGCTGTATGATAGAGCAGAGATTTCCATTTGCTTTAATTGTGCCTTCCTTGCTCCGGTGTATACTACGTATACTTTTAACGTGGTGCCATTTACTGTTTCCTCTTTCGACTCCGCCACCTACCCAGACCCCTGTAAGCACGCGGAAATTACCGCTCTCCTAAAAAGAAAGCAAGCCGACCCAGAGATCCTCTCCAACTACCGCCCCATCTCCCTCCTCCCTTTCCCCGCCAAGGTTGCAGAGAAATTAGTCAACACCTTCCTATCCCACTTCCTCGAAGCAAACAACACTCTTGACCCCTCACAATCTGGGTTCCACAAGAACCACAGCACAGAAACCGCCCTCATCGCATGCACTGACGATATCAGGACCAAAATCGACAAAGGCGAGACCGTCGCACTCATCCTCCTAGACCTCTCCGCAGCCTTTGACACCGTCTGCCACCACACACTCCAGACACGCCTCCACAACATAGGAATTCGCCACAAAGCCTTAGACTGGCTCACCTCCTTCCTCACCGACCGCACCCAGAGAGTCCGCCTTCCGCCCTTCCACTCCAACACTACCAAGATCACCTACGGAGTCCCCCTAGGGTCCTCCCTCATCCCCACACTCTTCAACATCTACATGATCCCCCTGGCCAACATCCTCCGAGCACATGGAATCACTATCCTCTCCTATGCAGATGACACCCAACTCATCCTCTCCCTCACCCGTAATCCCATCACCGCCAAAGCCAACCTACACGCCGCTCTCCTCAACACCGCCAACTGGACGACCACTAACCACCTCAAGCTCAACTCAAACAAAACCGAGATCATCATCTTTGGCCCCAACAAAACCACATGGGACAACTCCTGGTGGCCCACCGCCCTAGGCCCCGCACCCACCCCCGCGACCCACGCATGCAACCTCGGCATCATCCTCGACCCATCCCTCTCCATGACACAGCAAATCAACGCTCTAACCTCCTCCTGCTTCCACACACTCTGCACTCTAAAAATATCCTTCAAATGGATTCCCCCAGAAACCAGAAAGACAGTCACCCAGGCACTCATCAGCAGCAGACTGGACTACGGTAACGTCCTCTACGCCGGCACCACACTCAAACTCAAACGCAAACTCCAGAGAATCCAGAACACAGCTGCACACCTCGTCCTTGGCCTCCCCCACCACGAACGAATCTCACCACACCTCAAATCCCTTCACTGGTTCCCCATAGACAAGAGAATCACATTCAAGATCCTCATCCACGAACACAAATCCCTCCACAACACCGGCCCAACCTACCTCAATGAAAGAGTTAACTTCCACACTACCACACGCTACCTCCGATCAGCCGACCTCGCCCTAGCCACAGTCCCCCGCATCCAACGCACCACCACAGGAGGCAGGTCTTTCTCCTACCTCGCCCCCAAAACCTGGAACTCCCTCCCCACCGACCTTCACAAAACCAAAGACCTACTGGTCTTCAGAAAGAACCTCAAGACATTGTTTTAAGATCAGTGACCCTCCCTGCCCTTCCCCCCACCCCCCCCCGGTTTCCCCACCCCCACCGCCTTGAGACCCTCACGGGTGAGTAGCGCGCTCTACAAATTTTTTTGATTGATTGATTGATTGATTTCCTCCCAAATATTTCATTTGACTCACACTCACTCAGCATCAATACCCTAATCATTTTGTAATGATTGGTTTCATAATTCCATCTATATTTAAGGATAGGATCACCTTATCAACTTTAAGCGTGATACTTTATCCCTGTTAAGTGGGTGCTGTATGGCCTTAGCTTGCATTGATTGATGTTTTTTAATTTCACCTACCGTTAAGAATCGCCAAATGAATAGGAAGCTTGATGCTTTAGTTTTACGGAGTGACTGCTGTGCGCCACGTTTTGCTGTTGAATTCCCCGAGACCTTCCGATCTCTTTGTTGCATTGTAAGTAAGTCTGTTGCTGCTTAGGTGGAAGTATATAAGTTTCAGGGAGCATTTTCTCCAATATCTACAATTTGTTTATCTTGCAGGGATTTACTCCATACAGTGATACATTGAAAACGTCTTCTTCACACTACAATGACTGTGCTGAAATCTAATGGCTCCTTTCTCTAGACCACATTTTTAAATGTGAGTACTCGCTATGTCATTATCTTTCCCGGTGCCTGGCTGTTAAGGTCCTTCATATTTGCTCACAAACCCTCAGTTATGCCTTTTATTTGCCTATAGTGATCACCTCATATTGAGTTTTCTGGACCTGATCTGCTTGATCTTTCAGTGCTGTCTCGATTTCAGCTGAACAACCACTTTATAGCCTTATAGTAAGTTATATTTTTCCTTTATCACACTTTTAGGGTCTTTTGGGTTAAGGTTTTTTATTCTTTTCTCTGTTTGGACTAATGTCATAATTAAGTATGCAAACATGCATGGCAGGTCTTTTTAACTTTCAATGATTTCGGATTTTGTTTTTTTATGGTGATGGTTATTATCCTCACATATTCACGATCAACACTGTTGGTTCTGCTGCTCGGTGCCCTGGAGGTGTATGTTTTAAGATAAAAAGAATAAGATTTTGATACTCTGGTTCTGCCCCTGTCCTGCCATTTGATAAAGTTTGTTTTGACCAATGACTTTGTGTTTCACCACTGCGCATATTAGTTGCTCAATGTTCACCAGTAGCACATGGTATGTTTTGTTCAGTTGAGCCGCCTATGGGCTTTGACATTGCATTAGTCATTACATTCTGTATTGTGCCTATTGGCTTTGACATGGCATTAGCCATTGCTTTCTGTATTCAGTTTAGCCGCCTATGGGCTTTGACATTGCATTAGCCATTACATTCTGTATTCTGCCTATTGGCTTTGACATGCTGTATCCAGTCTAGCCGCCTATTGGCTTTGACATTGCATTCCTATTGGCTTTGACATGATGTATTCAGTTTAGCTGCCTATTGACTTTGACATGCTATTAGATATTCTGCCTATTGGCTTTGACATGATATCATATATTACACTTTGTATTCAGCTTAACTGCCTATTGGCTTTGACATGATATTCAGCTCCGCTGCCTATTGGCTTTGACATGATATTATACATTGCATTTTGTATTCAGCTCCGCTGCCTATTGACTTTGACATGATATTATATATTGCATTTTGTATTCAGCTTAGATGCCTATTGGCTTTGACATGACACTAGACATTGCATTTGATATTTAGGTTAGCTGCCTATTGCCTTTAACATGACATTGCATTTGATATTTAGGTTAGCTGCCCATTGCCTTTAACGTGGAGTTAGACATTGCAGTTGAGAATCTAAGCTGTATTTTTCCAAGCTGTGTTTTTGCACCAGAGAACCAAGATGTTTTGCTCTCACAGTAGACTAGACCTGATAAGAGAGAGTACATGGGCGTCGTTTCTCTTCCCTTGAGCTTGGGAACAGGAGTAGTCTTGGAGACCTGGCCAGTCTCCAAAAGGCTTGCTCAGTTTCCCAGGTCTGAGAGGAGGGGGCACACCTTTGTAACGAATGTAACAGGCTGCAGAGGGTCAGATTCGAATCTGCCGGACCTCGTGCTGGAGCTTGGCGCCAGCTGCCAGCATCCCGTGTGGGTAGATGACACTCTTTCTCGCGGCTGACAGGGGTCATCAGCTTGCAGACCTTAGAAAGATGTAGCTGTAAATAGTTCCTACACGGTGAAGTATTTGTTTTGCTTTGCATTCAATATCTTATAAATATAACCTGCTGTGTATATTGCAAACCGATATATTTTGTTTGATTAACGCGGACTTGAAAGCTACTAATTCGTCATTCATTCATAAACATTGTGGTTGGGGAAGAATAAAATAACAATAAAAGTCTTCTTTGACCTCAGAAGTGCATTTCTGTTGTGTTATGTTAGTGCTTAGAAATTAAATAAGAGGAAAGCACTACAATTGGTACCAGAAGTGGGGTCGGTCATTAAGAGGTGATTAAAGGGTTTGACGAGTTAGTAGATTTCTAAGTGCACACTTTAAAAGTGTAATTGTTTTTTTGTTGTTTGGAGAATTACAGAAATTGTTTTCTGTTTGGAGAATCACAGTAGCACGGCAGACCATGTCTGAGAATACATGTGTTGATGAACTGCCTGATGGTGCTAAGAAAAACTGTGAATTGTTTTCTGTTTGGGGAATTACAGAAGAAAATGCATGTGTAGCTAAAATGCCTGATGTTGTTTTGAGAAATAATTCCCGTTGTATATATGTAGAAAAAGTGTGTTTTGGAAGTAATGATGACAGAAAGGTCTGGATACCTTTATCTGCTTACAGAGAAATGCAGGAGAAATGTAGGAAGTTGGAACATGAAAATAGGAATTTACGTGAGCAAATTAGCCAGGATACAATAATTCAAAATTATGCTGAAAGTTATAAAAATGAAGAATCTTTCTTGTCCCATTCCAGTAATGAGGGGGTTAAGACAGCTCCGAGCTGCACTGAGTTTCCGTGTGAGCCAGGGTTTTTGGCAGCCAAAATGCATTCCTTAACTGATAACACGGACGAGAGAGCTCAGAATGTGATTTACAAGTTACCGTTGCAAAATGCACAAGTAAAACAAAGGATTTTAGAGCAAGACACCCCGAGTTTCATTAGCTTGTTTGATTTTTGGAAAAAGAATAGCCCTCATTTGAGAGAAATCCTAACACTTTTGTATATGGTCACTGTGAAAAATTATATGCAGCTGCGCGTGTGTGATTTGGCAAATGAAATAATGCAGACTTTAGGTTTCTGCTCAGTGCAAGAAGGAAATACTTATGTATATTTAAATCATGAACAAGGAAAGAAAATAGTGCCCCTAGCTAGAATCATACAATGGATCTGGTACTTGCAAGACAGGGCTAGAGTACCACAGATAAAAGAATTACCGATGAAATTGTGTGCACCATTTGAATTCGTGTCTACTGAAGATAAAAAGCATGTTTGTTTTACTAATGATTCATTGACTGAAATGTTGCTTTCTGGCACAGTAGAAGGAACAGAGTTGTATAATGTGTGTCAGATTTTAAAGCAAGAGCTACGTGAGATGTGTCATTTTTATGCTGATTTTTGGTTCTTTGATAATGTTTTAGCACCTAACTGGTTCAATTACCTTGCAGATGTTAATGAGAAAAATGCAGAGAGAGAAGTGTTCACCCAGAATTCTGCCTTAGTGGGGATGGCTATGTGGGTGCCCCAGAAATGTGAAAAGGCCACTTACAGGTGGGCAGAGATGAGAGAGATGCACATTCCCCTAGATTTGATAAAAACTGTGCAGCACGCACAAAAGCAATCTGTCATGCAAGCAGTCACAGAGCAGTTGGGGAGAGGAAAGTTACCAGAACAGAAATGGCAAATTGATCAGGTTTTAGGGAAAGTGATTGCTGCAAATTACCAAGGAAAAATCGAAATTATGCTGATACCTAGAAAATAATCTGATTCATTCATACAAATTGGAGACAGAATGGCCCAAATTGACAAAAGTGCAGTGAATGGAGGTTTGGTAAAGAAGGAGTCTGCCCCAGCCCTTCTGACAGTGCAAGAAAAGGGAAGCTGTGGCGCAGCAGATAAAAACCTCAGTACTGATGTGTGGGCTGAAGCCCCAAGTGACCCTCCAGAACCTGCAGAAAATATAACAAAGGGCCCCAAAAACGTCCTGCTGATTATAAAACAGGGAAAGAAAGAGGAAGGGTGCAGTTTAAATGAAAAATGTTATTTGCAAGAAAAGTCATACTTGTTTCTTTTGCAGATCCTACCACGTTTCGCCACTGTCCCTGAGTGTGCTGCGTGGTCCCCCTTCCGGTGTGTGCGTGTGGGATCGGGGAAGGGACCGAATCCCCAACCTGAACCTGGCTGAGTAAAGTGCCAGCACCATGGATCCATTTTGCGCAAACTGCGCCTTCAGTTCAAGTTCAACTTGTTTGCTGTGTTTTTTTTTTTTTTTCCCCTCTCGTATGGAACTCTGACTTTTGCTTACCTTCCAGAAAACCTTTCAGGTGGACCGTGCACCTTTACATGAGCAGAACTCATGCCACATCAAATTGCTAACACTGTTGAATTAGAGACTCATTCAGAAAAAAAAAAAAAAAAAATTGCCCAGTCTTTTCTATGTAGATGTATCTGATGTGAAAGGTTATGAAATCAATGTGTTAATTCACTTCTATTGCTTTACAGGGATTGCTTTGATCATAATGTATTTTTTTTTGCTGATGTTTTTTTTTTTTTTTTTTTTTTTGTTTGTTTGAAATATGAGATATGTGAAACAAAAATTCATTGGTCAAAGGGCGGAATGTCCTGCCATTTGATAAAGTTTGTTTTGACCAATGACTTTGTGTTTCACCACTGCGCATATTAGTTGCTCAATGTTCACCAGTAGCACATGGTATGTTTTGTTCAGTTGAGCCGCCTATGGGCTTTGACATTGCATTAGTCATTACATTCTGTATTGTGCCTATTGGCTTTGACATGGCATTAGCCATTGCTTTCTGTATTCAGTTTAGCCGCCTATGGGCTTTGACATTGCATTAGCCATTACATTCTGTATTCTGCCTATTGGCTTTGACATGCTGTATCCAGTCTAGCCGCCTATTGGCTTTGACATTGCATTCCTATTGGCTTTGACATGATGTATTCAGTTTAGCTGCCTATTGACTTTGACATGCTATTAGATATTCTGCCTATTGGCTTTGACATGATATCATATATTACACTTTGTATTCAGCTTAACTGCCTATTGGCTTTGACATGATATTCAGCTCCGCTGCCTATTGGCTTTGACATGATATTATACATTGCATTTTGTATTCAGCTCCGCTGCCTATTGACTTTGACATGATATTATATATTGCATTTTGTATTCAGCTTAGATGCCTATTGGCTTTGACATGACACTAGACATTGCATTTGATATTTAGGTTAGCTGCCTATTGCCTTTAACATGACATTGCATTTGATATTTAGGTTAGCTGCCCATTGCCTTTAACGTGGAGTTAGACATTGCAGTTGAGAATCTAAGCTGTATTTTTCCAAGCTGTGTTTTTGCACCAGAGAACCAAGATGTTTTGCTCTCACAGTAGACTAGACCTGATAAGAGAGAGTACATGGGCGTCGTTTCTCTTCCCTTGAGCTTGGGAACAGGAGTAGTCTTGGAGACCTGGCCAGTCTCCAAAAGGCTTGCTCAGTTTCCCAGGTCTGAGAGGAGGGGGCACACCTTTGTAACGAATGTAACAGGCTGCAGAGGGTCAGATTCGAATCTGCCGGACCTCGTGCTGGAGCTTGGCGCCAGCTGCCAGCATCCCGTGTGGGTAGATGACACTCTTTCTCGCGGCTGACAGGGGTCATCAGCTTGCAGACCTTAGAAAGATGTAGCTGTAAATAGTTCCTACACGGTGAAGTATTTGTTTTGCTTTGCATTCAATATCTTATAAATATAACCTGCTGTGTATATTGCAAACCGATATATTTTGTTTGATTAACGCGGACTTGAAAGCTACTAATTCGTCATTCATTCATAAACATTGTGGTTGGGGAAGAATAAAATAACAATAAAAGTCTTCTTTGACCTCAGAAGTGCATTTCTGTTGTGTTATGTTAGTGCTTAGAAATTAAATAAGAGGAAAGCACTACAGCCCCCTTTTTAATGTTTGTAGGGTGTCGTCTGTCATCCTCATATAAACAAAGCAGACCGAAATGGTCTCGTGAATGTTTGCCAAGTGAGACCAAAATGTCACCGCACAACCCATCCTTCCTCTAGACATTTTATTACACCTGTAAGAGTTATGTGTGTATTATGAGGCATTCTCTAATTGTACAAATGAAAGTTGGTATAGGTTACGTTGGCATATGTCAAGAAAAGTTTGTAAACTTGGATCATACTGTAATAGACACTGTGAATGTAATGCAATATAAGATATTATATGTTCAGAGCCCCTACAATATTATTTTGAATATTTGTTTAAATCTTTGTAGGTACATGGAGCCGGTTGTCGAACACCCCGGCTCAGGACCCATCCGACTGGCGCTACCTGTGCGGCATCCACAAAGGAGACGACGGCTTGACCCGTTTCCGGGACAACAAGAACAGATCCACCCTCGAGAACCCGGATGTCCGGGTTCTCGCGGAAACAAAAAGAGAGGACAGACTGAAAGGGGGGGATGGAGGAGGACGCGGAAGAGGCAGACAGCGAGGAGAACGCCGAAAGCCCAGGAGACCGAGAGGAACAAGAGGACGCCGACTGGAGACACGGGAACAGCGGGGTCTGAGAGGAGTTGGCGAGCAAGGAAGGAAGGATGAAACTGGAGACGCGCTTACAGCCCGCCACGCCCCAGGAGGGACGTGGCTGATGAAGGAACGGTCCTTTTTAAAGGACAGCCTTAAATTAAACCGGGAGGGTAACGATAGGAAGGGAGAGGGGAGGGACAGTGCAGGAAGAGGAGGGGGAGAAGCTGGGAGGGGACAGAGAGGTGATAAGGAGGACTAAAAGACAGGAACTAGGAAATAAGCTCCACTTATAGAAGCAGTACCCTAAAGAGCACCTAATTCTAATTCATAGGCACGGTGAACCACCCAGAGGTGACTATACACACTCTCGCTCGCATCACTCCATCTAAACACCTGGGAACTTTCTCTCTCTCTCTTTCTCTCTCTCTCTCTCTCTCTCTGTCTCTCCCGCCTGTCTACCCTATTAGGATCTCATAACATATATAACCCTGCCTTACCGTACATTTCGTTCCTTTTCCGGTACGACGGGGAGAACGGCAGACCGTCTTCGCCAGTCAAGAGGGCACCTAGGAGGAAAAGACAGGAAGGACACTTTATAGGAAGAAGGACACCGACTCTACACTCCCAAAGTAAAAGACTATAACGAACTATCAAATAAATTCACGCTATCACCCCACTCGAGCCTCAGAGTCCTTATTATCACCTGACCCACTATTACAGTACATGTGCTTGATTCTAATAGAAATTTGAAAAATGCATACCGCTGTCTATTTGATTGGCTTCTTTTCCTTTGAACCATGTGATATATACCAAATAACCAATTTGTTTGAGATGTCACTAAAAATAAGAACTGATTTTATAATAGTGTTTTAAAGTACATCACTGATGGAACTTTTACCTACTCTATTTCCTTTAGAAAGTTGCCATTTTTTTGCCCTTATCCCTTTGTGTACCTATAGCCTGGCCCCTGTCATATGACTGGGTGTAATTGATAGTCAGACTTAGTGAATTCATCCCAGTCACACAGTAGAGGGTTAGGTGTGCCTGGATGGGTCATCCGCTGGCAGGATGAGAGGGCAGAGGTGGGCACAGTTCCACTTAAACCTGAATAGGCTGTGTCCTCTCTACGCAGAAAGGGCCTAATGACCCTGCATTGTTACTCCAGCTAGCTTGAAGCCTGGGCAGGAGATGCAGGAAATCCCATGCACTTCAAAGCCACTGTCGAGAAGCGTATCCCACTTTCCAAAACCAGTGCATCAGGGTATAAAAGATGAGCCTCAGGCACCACCACGTCAGTACACTTCTGGACCTGTGTATACTCTGCCAGAAATAAGGGCTGCTGTGCTGCAGCAGAACTGTCATGCTGCTGGACTGCACTCTGCTGGACACCTGCTTTATTGTGCTGACTTGTTGCTTGCTGCCATCATGCCTGTGTGAGAAGGACAAGACACGCATCTTTTGAGTACAGAACCCAGAGTGACTCCAAGAGCTAACTTGGCTGTCCTCCTGATCTGAAGACTCACGGACATAACGGGTTTCCAACAACCCTGCTCCTGGACTCTGTAATTTGTGAGTCTGCCCAGCCAAGTAGTGCCATCCCAGTCTGCACCCTTGGAAGTGACCCTAAAGTGCTCTGGTAGCCTGTGGATCCAGCAAAACAGATGCATCTCCTCTGCTGCATGGCGCAACTCTGAGCAGAACTGACACATCTGTGATCAGACCAGTCGCAAAGAATCACACCACTGTTACAGCCCATATCACCCTCAGAACCGCCACTGTGCAATCCAGCCCTTGTATTGCTCCTCATCTGCAGCCTCAACGTCAATGCCGAACTCTGCATTCCAGCCTCCCAGCTCGTTGGAACCAATGGATTACCTCGACTGCACGGAGCATTCCAAACACTGGAATTCACATTGCAAGTTATGCTGGCAGGATCCTCTTTGTCTATGCAACAGGACCTCACACTGCTGCTTCACTGCATCTTGGACACATCGCCTCTGATGTGTGACACATCTTTGATGCGGATCCACGCAATGCCCTGTAACCCAGGATTGAAGGTACTCTGTTGAGCAGGCCTATTTGGGTCCCCGTAGCTGGACCGTACTTCATTGTGTTCAGCCTTAACTGGTGCCTTTTTCCCGGTGCAGCATGACCAGCTAGCCACAGTTAGCACTTTATCCTTCCTGGCGTTCTTTTCTCTAAAAACTTTGAAACTTGAAAACCTCTGGTTCTTCTAATTGGATTTTTTTAATTTTGGTGTTGTTTTATCAAATTCAATCCTATTGTTCTAACCTGGTATGGGATCCTTTTTGTGTGTTGTTTTCACAGTTTTATTGTCTGAAGAGTTGCATATTCAAACCTGCCTGCTCTGTGCCAAGCTACCAAGGGCTGGACACAGGCTAATTTGCAATTTGCTTGTGCCTCACCCTGACAAGGATTTTGTTTGCTGCTTGTCCCCAGTCAACGAAAAAGCCAATTTCTTACATAGAGTAAGGATGGAACCCATAAACATGAGTCAGTTTGTGAGCTAAAGGATACACAGGCTCAATAGGGGCACCATACAAAACATATTTTCATCAATATGAATACCCTAGAGCCCAACATAGGGATCAACTGCCACCCCCCTTCCTGAAAATGCTAGCAACAGTACAATTATTTGCAGCAGGCACCACACAGCAAATAGTAGGATTGGTGTGTGGCATTTCTCAGCTAGCTTTTAGCCAACAACTATGCTAAGTTATAAACGCTTTGCAAAGAGTAAGTAGAATATACTGTTCCACTTGGACACCCACACAGTCAATTCCAGTAAAGCATTTCCAGGCATCCTAGGATCAATTAACTGCTCTCATGTAATCTTGGTGGCCAAAAATAGCCAAAGACAAGTGTGCTGAAACCATATAATGAAGTACTCTATTTATGTGCAAATTCTGTGTGACGTGGATCTGTGCATTTTGATCTCTTCTGGTAAGTGCTCCAAGCAACATTAATCTTATTGTGGGCTACACATCACCTATAAGGTACTGCTCAGATAAATTAACTCTTTATCATCTAGACTACAATGCTTTATGATTTCTGTATCCCAGTCTCAATACAGGGCTTCAGTACAATTAGAGAGTTGTTAGCCCCATGGCATCACATACATGGATCAATGTGAATATTTGTAACAAATGACATTGGTCACTCTTCCCAATGATGATGATTCTCAACCAAGTCTGCATCTTAACAATTATGTTTAATTCGATTACAACTCTCATGTATCTTAGCTTGGATTTCTTTGACCTCAAGACTTTCTTTCATGTTTCCCTTTCCAGATATTTTGTGGATGGTCACAACATTTTCTTCCCACAGCTTGAGGTAAAGCTGAAGTGGAGAACTACCAATAATTATCATGCTTAAGTGCGTATGCTTGGCAATATGCTTTAGTACCTTGAATTTCACGATTTGGACGCTGCCTTTAATGTTCTCAACATCATGTGAATATGTTGATTCAGTACTGAAATTAATATTAGCAGGCAAGTTAATCCGTCACAACGGTGATGGATATTCCGTCTGATGAAATCTAAATGCTATAGGATATGAAGTGACTTAGATTTCGGTGAATGGGAGATCTGTCACTGTTGTGATGGAGTAACTCGCCCGCCACTATCTAAATCAGGCGCTATGACCCTTATCTCCTTCTACAGGCATGTATTTAATTGTATTTGATGGCATTTTTAGTAGAAAATGGCACATTAGACTTTCACAATATCTTACCACCTCTTCGGCCAGGACCTCCAGCTCAGAAACCATAAACCTTTTTTTCCTTTCCCTGCTTGGGTCTATGATGGAATATTCTGGAAAGTTTCTGTCTGACATGACTGATTGATTTCAGAGGATTGCAGTGGATTCTGTTTGTCCTGTTTCAAGGTGTTTTGTCCAAACAAAATTTATGTCTGCGCATTTCCACACTTGAAGGAGTTGTTTGTGTACTTTGCAGGTCTTTTGTACGTTGTTTTGGCTCTTTCTGTTCTCTATGGATGCATTTCCTGACTCTAGCAACCTGTAATGCCTGAAAAAGGCCATTTTGTGATGTTTTGTGCATGTTTTATTTATCGAGTGTGGTGTTTACCACATACACTGAAGAACAAATGTTGTAAATAATGATTCAGTGGTAAAACTCACTCAGTGTTATTTAACACCTCATATTTATCTGTCGCCTTGGGATACCTATTTACTGAATGTTCATGTTTGATTGGTTTTACCACCAAGCTTATAATCAAGGCAATAGTGGTAAATTAGATGTAAATTAAATGGATATTTATTAAATCAGTTTTCACTACACTTATGTCCTTTACAGATCCCAAAATGTCTACTGAAATGAGATACACATTTCAAGATGGGAAATGTTAAACCTGATATCCTTTACGTTGTTTCCCCAAAGTTTTTGCCCTCTGACCTTCTGTTTATTTAACTCATTTTTGCTGACTTTTAGGATTCTGAGGACTTTACCACAACTGAAGTGCAGGTGCGTTATACTCTAAAACATGGTAACTTTGGCTAATCCAAAATTGGCATATTTAATTTACTTGTAAGTCACTAGTAAAGTGCACTATATGTGCCCAAGGCCTCTACATTAAATGCTATTAGTTGTCCTGCAGCACTGATTGTGCCACCCACTACATTAGCCTTTCAAACATGTCTCAGGTCTGCCACTGCAGAGCCGACTTCTAATTATTAGATTGTTGTTGTTTTGGTTTTAATTTAATCAGGTAAATTATTTTATTGTCCTAAACCGGTGTTGAGACTTTTTATGGTGGATCTCCCTGTGTTACTGTAATTAAGTGTCGCGCAAATTCTGTACACATTGTCCCTTAAGTTAAGCCTGCCTGCTCTGTGCCAAGTTACCAGATGGGGAGCACAGGTTAATTTAGGTTGTGCATCTTATTTATCATGACTTGGATTGTGGTTCCTACCAGGACAGGGTGTATTCTTCTGGCAACTAGAGACACAGGCCCTCATTACAACCTTGGCGGGTGGCTGAAGCCGCCCACCAAGGTTGGACCGCCGGGAAGCCGCCAACACAGCCGCACTCCCACCGCGGTCATTTTGAGATCCCCGCTGGGCCAGGTGGCAGTTGCACCTGTCGCGCTTTTCTGCATAGCAGACAGTGAAAAGCTGCAATGGGCCATGTCAGGGGCCCCCTGCAGTGCCCATGCCAGTGGCATGGGCACTGCAGGGGCCCCCGGGGCCCCCGCAACTCCCCGTACCGCTAGCCTTTTCCTGGCAGTTTCGCTGCCCTGGCGGATTAAAACCGCTGGGACTGAAGTGGCGGTAAACCGCCGTTCCCGGCGGTGCGACCGCGGCGCTTCCGCAGCGGTCGTAAACCATGGGAAGCACCGGCAGCCTGTTGGCTGTGCTTCTGTCGAAACAGCCCTGGCGGTCTTCGACCGCCAGGGTTGTAATGACCCCCACAATTTCTAACAGGAAACTATAAGTAACCTATATGGGTTGCACCTATTCTGAAGAAAGACATTATGAACAAACATATACATTAGAAATCGTACTACAATGGATGCTATTGGAGAGCTACCATCATTACTGATGCCACTGAAAATGTAAGGGAGCACAATCAACAACTTCCAGTTGCAGAGTTAGAATTAGAACCGTAGTGCAGGATTTAAATAACCTCCACCAGCAGTATGGCTCCTACTGCAACTGTTCTGAAAAAATGTGTTCCTAGAATACTATCCCTGCTAGCAGGCCAAATGCCACTGATTCAAAACCTGAATAGGGATATAACCAGAAAAGGAAGAGCAAAGAGGTAAGCCATATTTGTAACACAAAAGGATGATGGATGGAGAGCTGAACAATGCAAACACTCACACCCAGTCACAGATCTGGGTTTAATCCATCGTTCTTTTGCTCACCATGACACCCCAGTTTGGAACCAGCCATATGCAAATTAGTATTGACCCTATTCCCTCATGGGAACAGTCCTACCCGAACTGCTGGCGGTACTTTCCACCATATTATGACATTGGCGGTTTGGCTGAAGTCAAACCACCAATGTACCACTCCGACTGCCACAACGGTAACGGCCGCCTGCAGGATTATGCCCCGCCTACCACCATGGTTTTCATGGCTCCCTTACTGCCACGAAACCATGGCACTAGGCACTATCAGTGACAGGGAATCCCTGCCCCGTTACTGATAGAGGTCTTCCCCACCCATACAACCTCCCCAGAGTTCCCCCAGGCCACCTTCCTCTCCAACCCCCCCACGTTCACACCCACTTCACACACGCACACACGCTTATACACGCCCATTTCCACATACATCCATGCATGCATGCATCCATTCACACACACATCCACATACACTTTCGTACATACACACACGCATTCACAGAACACAACATACACACACTCACACCTCCATACATGCACACACATTCAACATGCAACACACACCTGTATACATGCAAGAACAAACATTAACACACACCCCCACACACACAACACACCCTCCCCTGTCTGAGCACCCACTTACCTGTGTTTAGGGGGACTTCTGGCAAGAGACAGGACAGGGCGCTGCTGCCAGCAGAACACTGCCTGGCCGTATTATGCGTCATAATATGGTTGGCGGCGGTATACTGTTGTGGTGCTGCTGGTGGCAGCTGCACCACCTTACCGCCAGCATGGCCACAGCCAGATTTCCACCATCATTCTGGCGGAAATCCATCTGTGGTCATAATACGGCGGACGGCTGGGAGTCACGGCGACGGTCTTTTGGCACCCGTCACTGCGGCGGTAGGCAGTTTTTACTATCAATGACATAATGAGGGCCATAGTTTTTGTTGTTTGTCTAAAAACCTGCAATACCCAAAGCCTTATGCCGATTCTCTCCCTGCAGTGTTTTTTTGTGTTTTGATCATGTGTCAATTCATAAGGTAAAATAAAATCATTAAAAATGGCTATGCTGGAAAGCCATGCTTTTTTGTAATATTGCCAGTAATATGAGTTTAGGAATAGAATAGCAGAAAGAGACCGCGAAGGCTGGCTGTCACAATATCTTCACATCCAATAAAATGAAGGCCCATATTTATAGAAAGTTAGCGCCACCTTAGCGTCATTTTATTTTACGCTAAATCGGCTCTAGCTTAACTGCATATTTATATTTTGACGCTAGACCTATAGCGTCATTTTCTGGAAGCACCAACCTACCTTGCGTCACATTGTGACAATGATATGAAAGATAGGCATTCCCTTCCAAAAAATGACACTAGCCCTCTGGACACAAAAATGATTCACACTAAGGAGGCGGACCTAAAAAATGACACTAAGGCCAATTAGCGTCAAAATTTAACACCTACTCAGACCAGGCATTAATGAGAGGCCACACACCACCACTAAAGGAAAACACACATAAGGAGCATTATCAACATCCAAGGCAAAGTGGAAGTGGCACTGCTCCAGCCTGGCACACATCACAGATGTCAGCGAGAACAAGAGGTCCCTCCACCACCACCGCAGTAACCCCACACACCACCACAGCAGCCACGTAGGCAGCGCAGAAGGAGGGAGAGGATGTTACCACAGCATATACTTTCACTTCCTCTTCTCCTGGGACTTTGCTGGACCCTCCTGGCTGGTGGTTGGGGTCTCCCTGGGATTTCTCCTGCCCTGCAATCATCATCTTGTCTTTGATTTTTGCATGTTTCCTTGTTTGTGCATTGTTTTTTATGCTAATACGGTATAAAATGGGGTTAACCCATTTTGCGTGATCAATACGTGCAGCAAAACGGGCTAGCATCACTTTTGCTGCATTAGCAACATTTTCCCTTAAGGCATGTCGCAATGGTTAACATCATTTCTTATGATGCCAAGTAGGAGGAAATTGGGATTTCTTCGAGTGTAGTTTCATCATGTGTGCTAGCCGAGAAGGTACAAACCCTGCCTTATGACTTTGCTGGTTGCAGAAATACTGTATGATGCACAGAGATGGGGATCAGTGGCAAGTCTGGTCATCCCTTCACCTCATTACTTTTTAAAGCAACAGTCCCTGGTATTAAGTTGACTTTCTGACATTTGAGGTGGGCAAAATAGGTGCAAAGCCTCCAATCTGCCTCTCCAGTGGACAGAAAGTCTATGACTCAGGGATTGAGGCTGACGGCCAGTACCCCCATCTCATTTCTTTTGCTGGTAAACAATCCCTGGTGTCCAGTGGGCTTCAATCTTCCCAGGTGGCAAAAGCCTTGTTGGGGGCATATTTTTCATGGTGTGTAGTACGCTTTCTGACTCCTTTTGGTGCGCTAATTGGCCAATGCCAGGAATGAGCTAGCCACCACCACATTCTTTTTTTTTTTACACATTCATTGACATGTATTTAGTTTTCTGTTCAATAGGAGCTGACCCAATTTAATCTCTACCCCAGTAGTCAGATAGAATGTCTATGGATCAGGGGGTGTGAGGATAGTGGGGCAACCCAATACAAGGACCGGACGACCTTCTTCTCTTACTAGTCATTAATCTGTGGTGAACGGAAGGCTTTTTGTCCCTCTCCAGGTGTCGATAGATTGAAGGAAAATCTCACTGCCATGAAAATACTGGCAGAAAGGGGGCATTGGGGGCCCCATGGAGGCCCCTGCACTGCCAATGCACTTGGCATGGCTAGTGAAGTGGCCCCCGTGGCACCCATGGACAGCCCGTCACACCTGACGCACAACAACATTACTGCCGGCTCAATTACGAGCCGGCGTCAATGTTGAAGTGAGTTTTCTGCTGGGCCAGCGGGTGGAAACGCTGTCTTTGCCCACTGGCCCAGCAGAAAACTCCTAATAGGGCAGCCAGCATACCTCCACCATGGACCGCCAAAGCTGTAATGAGGGCCTGAGTGTTTAAACAAAAAGAGAAAAGTAGCACTTAAAAGAGAGCGGTGGAGGGGCACGAGTAATGGTGCTTCAGGGAGGGAAAGCACAGAAGAGGAAGAAAATCCCAGACAGTCTAGTGAATAAGAAGCAAGCAAATGAGAGTGACAATAAAGCCAGACATGGTAAGGAGTATGAACAAGTCCATCACAGTCATATAGTCCCATGTTATGACTTTGGCGGTCTTTTTGCAAGACCGCCAAAGCCATGGGTGCCAGAAGACTGCCCCATTTTGGGCTGAAATCCAGCAGTAGTCATGCTGGCATGTGGAGGCGCTGGGGTGGTACTACCACCAGCACTGCCCTGCCGAAAGGACTCCGCCAGCCGTATTACTACCTGTAATATGGCCTGGTGGTGTCATAATGGCGGGGCGCTGCGGAAGCTGGAATTGCCCGCTCTGTTCCCTGCCGGACAACCTCCTCCCTGGACCAGGTAAGTCGATCGTCCGACAGGAGAGGGAGGTGGGAAGGTCGAGGGTGTTGTACTGTGCATGTTTTAGTGGGTGTTTTCTGCGTGTATGTATGTGTGTGTGTATGCGTGGTTGAATGCATGAATGAATGTTGAAGTGAGCGCATGTATGAATGTGTGTATGTGTGTATGAATGTTGAAGTGAGTGCAAGTATGAGTGTTGTGGTGAATGTGAGTATGAGTGTTGAAGTGTTGAAGGGGCACTGTACCTGGAGGGTGGGGTGGGGGAGGGGGTGATGTACCTAGAGGGTGGAGAGGGTGGGGGGTTATTGTGCTTGCTGGGGGGAGTTGTCTGCCGGTGACAGTGAAGAAATTCCCTGCCACCGAAAGCCTTTCCGCCAGGGTTTTCATGGTGGTGCTACCACCACAGAAACTCCTGGTGTAAAGGCAGCTCCTAATACCACTGGCAGTCTTCTATGGGCCGCCGGGTCAGAGATGCTCGTTTCTGGGACAACGGGTCTGACTGCCCTGGTGGTATGAGCGGAGATGTGGCGGGTTGGCAGAGGCCAACCTACCACACTCATCATGTGGCGGTCTTCAGTGCCAGCCTGTTGATGGTGATACCACCACCATGGCCCTGGCGGTCAATAGACCACCAGGGTCGTAATGAGGGCCATAGTGTCTACAGCTTCTCTGGTTTCTTTATAAAGCAGACATGCCAACTCGATCTATGTGTGAAATTTTACCAGATCTGAATATTATGTCAAATGTGAATGTTGAAAGTAGTCTAAACCCAATATCTACTTGTGTGCCAAATATCCCTCTAGATAATGTTATTGATGTGTTTTACAAAACAGGTACTCATGACCTCCATATCTTAGAAGACAAACCACAAAACTGACGCTACACTGATAATTTTAGTAGAAGAGAAAGGCAGGCACTTATACCTCTGGTAGGTGTACCAAATATTGTAATCAAGGAGCCTGATAAGAGGGGGCGTAGTTATCATGAACAAGTCTGATTACATTAGAGAGATTGACAGACAGCTTTCTGACACAGCTGCTTACACTCCAGTCAAACATAATCTATTTAAAGACGTCACTTCAACTGTAGAGAACAAAATGTGTCAGTGGTGAGAACTGTGTCTTATTTCTGATGTAGAGTTCAAATACATGTTTAACCCAACACCTAGAGCGTCATGCACTTACGTTCTCCTAAAAGTACACAAAGAAGGACGGTTCCCCCGGGCAGACCCATTATTTCCGGCACTGGCTCCACTGCGGAGCATCTATCAGAATACACTCACATTCACCCACAACTCACAGTGCAGAATTTGCCCTCATACATTCATGACACCAAGGACTTGCTGAATACACATTCAGACATCCACTGATCTAGTGAATTCAGGTGTGTCACACTAGATGTTTGCTCACTATACACTAGCATTCCAAAGGAGAAGGGACTAAAAGCACTCCAGGAATCATTATCGTGCAGGGATGATACACTTTTATAACAGGATAACATGACTATGGACTTCTTAACAAGGTTTGTCTTGGAAATCAATGACTTCATACTCAACGGACAGTGGTTCAGACAAGCACAGGGTGTAGTTATGGGTTCAGAATTTTCACCTGCCTTTGCAAATCTCTACATGAGCCCTTTTTAAAGACATCACCTGTGGACACTCTGCCCCCTTGAACTACTGGAATATATCCTTTACTGGGTCAGATATATTGCTGATATTTTATTGATTTGGACTGGTGATCTCAACAGACCTAACAATCTCTTTGATCAATTTAATAATAAAACATAGAACCTCACTTTCACACAGCATATTTGCCAAAAACACATTGTGTATTTGGACTTGGTACTATACATTCAAGTGGATGAAATTGCCTCTGGACTATACAGAAAACCCACTGCCCATAACTTAATTCTTCACTCAAACAGTGCTCATCCAAGTTCACAAATTAAGGCCATACTACTGAGTGGGATGGCACAAGTTAGACAGAACTGAAGTTATGATTCTATCTTTGCAGAGGAACTACATTCCTTGGAAAAACATTTCCATCATAGTAGTTATTCTGAAGACATACCTGCTGCAGCCAATGGGAGAATATGAAGACTAAACCTAATACTCTTTTGCAGAACAGGGAAGACAAGGTCATCAATGATAGTAGGATAGCATTTATCTCATCATACAACAGTTTCAGCCACTTAATATGTAAGATTCCAAACAAACATTGGTATTTACTGAAATTGGACACTACCCTTGGGACCTGTCTATACTCCAAACCCTTTGTTACGCAAAGTAAGGGACGTTCTTTATGTAACGTTTTATGCTGAAGTTTTTTGGAGTCTGACTGACACGATGACTTCCTGAACAAACTAAGCGTTCCTTTAATTGTGGTCACTGTACTGCTTATCAATATGCGTGTGATAAAACTGTATGTTACCAATACAATACTCAGATGAAATACAACATAAAAATTTTATAAATTGCAACACAAAATATGTGGTCTACTGTATTGTATGTGATTGCCAACAAATGTTTGTAGGCAGTACTATTAGAACTTTGAAAGACAGAATTTTGGACCACATCAGCTTGATTAGAAGGAGGAACTCCAGCTATTCAGTGGCAACACTTACAATTTGAGTAACTCTCGCTCTTAGATTTTGAATATAAGATTCCATATCATTGCTGTTGTAGAATCCAACCCGAGAGGGGTGACAGGACTTTAGCCCTCAGGAAACTGGAAACCTAATGAACTATTAAACTTAAGGCTGTGGATAAAGGACACAAATAGGGACCTACATGATTTTTTAATGGACTAACTCATGTGCTTTCAACATACAGAAAGAATGTGTCACAAGTCACTTGTATACCGTTGTTTCCTTTTGCATTGTTCAGAAAGGCTAACTTTATTGACACTATGCTTTCACACTTATGACATGGACTACAACATACAGATCACTCTGATGTAACTTTCTACAAGCTGCTTCACAAGGTGTTCAACTCCAAGGACATGCACTAAAACTTGTATATATTAACATGGCTCTGATTAACATTATAGGTTTTCATTTTCTTTTAACTTAACCAACCCATTGTTTACTCTTTTTATTGGTTATATTTTTCATTTATCATACATTCTTTAAACTTTTTGTTTTCCATCTCCTTCCATGTTGGACGTGACATTGTTAATTAATTTTGGCATTTCTTAACTAAGCCTATTAGTTGATCACATTTTTTCTGCTTCTACCTTGACATTTGACTTGATCGTTCATTTTCACACTAGCAACCTAATATGACGTTTACTTGTCCCCATTAGGAGGACATCTTCTTTTCGGTAAACAACCTTTATGGCGAATTTTTTATAACGAAGTCCTGGTTAACGAAAGCGGAACAACGCTTTCTTTAACCACGACTTCGTTACTTTGTGCCTTAACCATGCATGTCCTGAACAACGAACATGCATGGTTAAGGTACAAACAAGGGAGTCGGCTGAGGAGGACGACGCAGATGACAAGGTGACGAATCAGGTAAGTGGGGGGTTTTAGGTTTTGGGGAGGGGGTGGGGGTCAGGGGGTTTTAGGTTTTGGGGTGGGGTTGGGGGGGTTGGGCGTTTTTGGTTTTGGGGAGGTGGTGGGGGGTCGGGGGTTTTAGGTTTTGGGGTGGGGTTGGGGGGGTGGGGCGTTTTTGGTTTTGGAGAGGGGGTGGGGGGTCGGGGGTTTTAGGTTTTAGGGTGGGGTTGGGGGGGTGGGGCGTTTTTGGTTTTGGGGAGTGGGTGGGGGGTCAGGGGGTTTTAGGGTGGGGTTGGGGGGTGGGGCGTTTTTGGTTTTGGGGAGTGGGTGGGGGGGTCAGGGGGTTTTAGGTTTTAGGGTGGGGTTGGGGGGGTGTGGCGTTTTTGGTTTTGGGGAGTGGGTGGGGGGTCAGGGGGTTTTAGGTTTTGGGGTGGGGTTGGGGGGGTGGGGTGACAGATGTAGGGTGAATGGTGCCTATTGCTTATGATTTTATCAGGAATGCCTTTACAACGAAATATCGTTGTTAAGGCATTCGTGGTAAAATCATTAGTAGTAAAGACGAGGTCGGTGTTCCGACCTCGTTGTTAAGGTTAGTAGTAGTTTAAGATTCGGTGTTCCGTCATATAACCCTTCTTTTCCCCTTCCACCACTCCCCCTTGTTTTATATTGGATTTTACATTTACTTGTGACCATCTTTACTCTAGTTTTTTAGAGTGCACACATTTTCTTTATGAAGGTGACCGATCAATAAGTCGCTTAGAATCATGGTAGTTCACTGAGGGCTAGATTTTCAAACTTAGTGTGTTCTTTTTTCGCTTTACTACACTGTATTAAAAATGGGCACTGTTCTAACATGGTGACCATGTTTTGCCGATAGATGGTCAGTCCTCTTTTCAGCTCCGCTAACACGTCGTTATTTCTTGGCATTCACGTTCTGCTACGAGCAATAGATGGACAGATATCTTGCGTGCACTTCTTTCAGATATGCCACATCATTACTCTAGGCTATTTCTGCATCATTCCCCTTTACACATTACTTAGCAGATGAAATTCATTTAGAATGTCTGAATACTTATTGTTTATTAATATAGGTGGGAGCTTACCATGGTCTCCTCATTGGATACATTTTGGCAGCGCTGGTTAGCGCTGGTTGTCTTGTACCTTCTACCAGCACACTTTTGTCTTTCGCCTGCGGTTTCTGCCTGCCAGCCTAGCAGGAAACTATTAATGGGGCTGGCGGGAAGGTAGCTATTGTGGCGGCAATCTCCCCATTGTTAGTTCGCCAGACGAATCAAACCGTCTGCCACACTCCTAATAAAGCCCATAGTTCCTTGATTTTCAGGTACTTTTTAATTAAGTGACTTTTTTACACACATGCACATAGATGTGGGGCAGTGTAGATTACTATTCACTGCACATCTTTTTCTTTGATCACAACTCTTTTTAATGTAAGATGGTACCTTACTTGGCATCACTTAAGTTCCCACTTTTCATAATCACGGGTGAGCATCTTTGTATGCATGGATGTCTTCTTATCACTGCCGGTTCCTGGATAACTGAGGTGGAGCCTTACATCTTTCCTGGAGAATCCTGTCCCTCCTTAATATTTTCTTGGCTTTTTTGGGGTGTTTTGTTTATTATGAATGCATTATATTCCACAGTATTGTAAATTTGGCTAGTATAAAATATTTTGTACTTTCATAGCCTTGAAGAATTCTCCACAGAAGAAACACATCAGCTGCCTGGTGTTGTCAATATTACTGGAATATTGGATCAGTTAGATACTCTGAATGGAATAAAATACAAGTAATTGTCTACTGTAGAGTATATTGTGGACTTCAAATCCGTCATCACTTAGCAAGAGTGCTTTGGTAGCAATTCATATGTTATAGATGTATGGCAGGCCCTTTGAGCTTACTATCTAACTATATGTTATGAGTGGCAGGGTGTCTGATACCAAGAGAGCATAACTACACATTTGGATAACAGTAAAACTAGCCCCACACATGGTTTATTAGGAAGTGCGATTATTGGATCCAGTCTCTGCTGTTGGTCAAGGTAAGGAAGAGGCTGGCTATAAACCCACAGTAAGCTAAGAATGTCTCACAACAGACAACAATAGTGCTGTTCAGTAGATTTCAGTCTAAAAGGCTTTGTAAATAATGGATGCTGCTACATGGGTAATACATGACATCAATTTTAGAAATAGGGTCTCTAGTTGGCAGTGGTTTGCACCCTGTCCAATTAGAGACCCTCAATCTCATCAGGGAGTCACACAGTTAGGATAACCCCTCCTCACTCCCTTGGTATCTTTGCACAAGCAGTCAGGCTTATCTCAGAGGAAATGTGTAAATTATTTGTACACACACACACACACAAACACACAGTAACACAGGGAAAACACTACAAAGGTACTGCACACTAGTTTAGAAAAAAAGCCAATATTTATCTGAGTAAAACACACACAAAAAAAAAAAACATTCATAAGCAAAGACACAAATATTCAAGAATAAATCTTAGTATAGCACTTAGAAACACAATAGATCCAACTGGAGCTATCACTATGTCTTGACGGAGTCGTTCCCAACAGACCAACACCACTTGGGAGAGATTGCTGGCCAGTCACAGCATCACAAGGACCCCAGGTACAGTACCTTGGAAAACAAGTAGAGAAAGACGCTGCACAGAGTCAGGGAGGTGAGCCATCGCTAGTGCCCTTGTGTCGTGGGTTCCTTACTGCTACTTGGGAGATGTGGCGTTGATTCCTTACTGCTAGGCAGGGGATATGAGGTGTCAGCTCCTTATGGTTGCAGGGGAGGTGATGCGGTGTCACTGGTGAGGCAATGGTTCTTTACAACACTGGTGAATCCAGCAGGTTAAGTCGCGAGGCATCGACTTTGCGGTGTCACAATCACACAGCGGGCCATTGGTGCTGTGGCAGTTTTGGAGGTGGGTGTCAAAGACGTCGGTGACACAACACTCAGGACTCACGCCGTGGCGGGACTTCATAGGTGTTGTGACAGTGTCAGGGCCATGGCATCGGTCACCGTCATTGAACTCATCAGGGAGCACAGCTCTGGTGCAGGGAGTGGGGCAGTGTCACTAAACAGCACTGGTTCTGAAGTCGTTCTGGAGGTTGATGTACTTGTTTCTTCCTTGGTACATCAGAACGCACTCTCAAGTGCCTATGAACTGGATTTGCCACCAGTTAGAAAGTAAGAACTCTCATCAAGAGAACCCAGACACTGGCAGGTGAAGTCTTTGACGTCCCTGAGACTTCTTAACAGAAAGCAAGCTCAGTCCAAACCCTCGAAGAACCTTCGGAAGCATGATCGGTCAAGCAAGGCCCAGTCCTTTCACTCCCAGGACAGAAGGGGCAAGCAGCAGATCAGCACAGCAAAGCAACAGGCTGAGTGGCAGTCCTTCCTACAACACCCAGCTTTTCTTCCTGGCAGAATGTCCTCAGTCCAGAAGGATTCTAACTTTGTGGTGTCAGATGTCCAGTACTTAAACCCATTTCTTTCTTTGAAGTTGGGAACCTTCAAAGAAAAGTCTTTGTAGTGGACAAGACCCTACCTTTCTCTGCCCTGGCCTCAGACACACTCCAGGGGGTTGAAGACTGCTTTGTGTGAGGACAGGCACAGCCCTATTCAGGTGCAAGTGTCAGCTCCTCCCACCACTCTAGCTCAGGAAGACCCGACAGGAAACGCAGGGCATACCTCAGCTCCCATTGTGTGACTGTCTAGAGTGAATACCCAAGCAGTGCAACTGTCAGTGACCCAGACGTGTATTCCACATGCAGGCAGAGGCAGTTCAGAATGGTTAAGCAAGAAAATGCCACCTTTCTAAAAGTGGCATTTTCAAACTCACGTTTCAAAAACCAACCTCACCAAAAGATGTATTTTTAAATTGTGGGTGCAGAGACCCCCACACGCCATATCTCTATCTGCTCCCATGGGAAATAACATGTAATATATATATGTCCAGGAAATCCCCATGTTACCCTATTGGAGAGATAGGCCTTGCAATAGTGAAAAATGAATTTAGAAGCATTTCACTATCAGGACATGTATAACACATCAGTACATGTCCTAGCTTTTAAAAACACTGTACCCTGCCCATGGGGCTGTCTTGGGGTTACCTTAGCGGTACAGTACATGGCATAAAAGTGATGGCTTGATACTGGCAAGTGGGTGAAATTGCCAGGCCGAAATGACAGTTTAAAACTGCCAACACAGACATTGCAGTGGCAGGTCTGAGACATGTTCACAGGGCTACTCACGTGGGTGGCACAATCAATGGTTCAGGTCCACTAGTAGCATTTAATTTATGGGTCCTGGGCACACATGATACACTATACTAGGGAGTTACTGGTAAATGAAATATGCCAATCATTGATAAACCAGCAGCATTTAGACAGAGAGCACTAGCAATTTAACAATGGTCAGCAGTAGTAAAGTGCCCAGAGTCCTAAAGTCAGCAAAACAAAGTGTAACACACAGTTAAAAAAAGGTCAAAAGCAAAATGTTTGGGAATAACCCTGCACAAAGAGCCATTTCCAACACAATTTCTGCAATATTCCTTATAGGGCAACCAGAACCATCTACAAAGAAAATAGCTTTGGGGGGACTAACACTCTAGGAACAGTTTCTACATGTTCTACATTTAACTATTAGGTACTCTGCCTTGTGAGCAACAATGCCCACTTAAAGGTATATTACTAATATTGAAATGGAGGGTTTTCCCTGTTAAAAGGGTTATGTTGGCAGATACGGCTACAGGTTCAAATTGCAGCAGTTAGGCTGCATTTCCAGGACTGAAGCCATGTTTTTCTATCACATTACGTAAAATAATAAAAATAAAAAAACATGTATAGTAATCCATTTGCAATTAAATAAAATACTTACTTGCCGAATTTTAATGTATGAAAAGTAACCATTATTTTTAAACTACATTAACATCAAATTACTACCTCCTAATATAGTTTATCCCAGTACTAAAATGCTAAATAATATTTGGCCAATCTCACAATGTGCCCTTTGGACCGATTTAAAACAAATAAAGACATGTGAACCCCAAAATAACTTTTTTTTTGCATGCATTCAAATAAATACAATGTTTATATTTTCAATTTTTTTATAGCTGTATAGTAATTGAACATTTTCAAAACAAAACACCACCAATAAAATCCCCCATAAAACCCACAACCCATCAGATAAAATTAAAATTACATTTCAAAACATCTCAGTTCATATAAAAATAAAAATGCATCTATTTAATAAATGCATGAATATTATTTATAATTACATGAATAAAACATATTTAATTATATAGTTAATTAAAAACATTTAACTTTAGACTATTACTCCCAAGGTGCCAAAATAGCCCACAATCCATAAAAATGTATGAACTAGAACATTTCAAATAACATTAAATCTATTATAAATTACAAATATCTAAATCTGTTTTCATGAATGTACACATTATAATAACAATGGAAACTATGTTAAATACCTAAATATTTTACTATATTGTTAACATCAATTTTAATTGCAAATAATTTTACCAGCTTATTTTGCAGTTAGATCAGAATGTTTTGACCACAATACCACAATATTATTGTTATGTGAACTTTTGAAGAGTTGATTTTAAGATACCATACCCACATTTGTATATAATTGCACATTTGTATATAATTGTTCTAAAGATCGATGGAAACACCCTCCCATTACTGAATGCAGTTATGTACCTCCAACACCAACTTGCCCTGGGGTAACATTGTATACATTCTACATCCTAATGTTTACTACCTTTTTCTATCTAAATCACTTTGTTAACCTTGGGCCCTGTCCCTGTATTCCAAACTGCTACATAAAAAAATTAAATAGTGAACTAAAATTTAAATAAATAAACACATACATAAAAATGACAAACTGTGTTGTGAGTAAGCTGTGGCATGTGGTGAAGAAATCTTACGAATGATGTTTCAGGAGTTATTTTTTAATTTCATTTTTCCGTATGTCAGTAAGATATAGAAAAGTGGGTCATCTGACTAGCATGACCCGAGCAATGGCATTAACTCTAGACTGGATGGAAAGAAAAAAATGAAGTACCCCACTGATAGAAATATTTATTAAAGACAGATACAACTAATCAAAAAGTTAAAACGAGGCCTAACTAGAAGCCACTTTTAAAAAAGGATTTCATTCTAAACATTCCATGACTCGTGAAGGGTCTGACTTGCTTGAACTGCTATTGTTAACAAATTCTGCTGTAGAGAAATGTTTCCATTGTACCCTTACCACGGCCGCTGAATGACATTTATTTTCTGCTAAAACTATTAAATCCACATCTTTTACTTCTTTTCTATCAAACTAATCTGCCATTGGAATGGTGCACTTTACTAAATTAATAAAACTTGATTCTTTATAAATAAGCTCATAGTATGGACATGAAAGGGAATGGAAGTGATGAACTTGGAATGCATCATAAATTCATACATGTTTCTTGTATTCAAGAAGTCAACCGAGTGGGAAAGTATTGGGATGTATCATTAGAAAGCACAAGAAGAAACACTATGAAACTCTGAGCATGAATAATCCTTTGTCTACTACCTCAGGCTGAAGAAAACTCCTTCATAAGCGTACTCGAAAGCTAATTGATTATTAACTAATGTTTGAGATAATGAATTTAAACCTTGTAAATGTTAATTTCTATGTATAAAAGAGGTCCCAAGGAAACTAAAGGGAGAGTGAGATGAATTAGATGAGTGGTTCAGAGAGATACTAGACGGGACTCGACACAGAATTCTCTCTCATTTTCAGACTTAGAGAGATTGAGCTCTAGATGCATTCAATTGCTTTCTGCATAGACTATTACTGTTACAGTATTCTTTATAAGTGCTGATAATAGGTCTGACTAGACTACTGAGAAATAGTTTTTATGGATTTAAAATTTTAGAAAATGGATAGAAGTTGTGACTTGCTTCATGCCATGTTCTGTATTATTGACTGATAAATAAAAGATTGAAAACGAATGAGAAAAATAAAACTTTTAAACTAATTTCAGCTTTCAATTTTGACTCCAAACTGAGGCAAATTTTAAATGTTTACCCCTAAATTGATGTCATAAAGAAATTGCAGTTTACCTACCCCTAAATGCACTTGCAAGATCAACTCAGTAGCCTAGGAGCTGTGGAGTATCTTAATTTAATTAGACCTTTCTGTGTTCCTGCAAAAAGTTGTTAGCAGAACTAAGGTTTTGTTGGTTGTGTAAATAAGCTGCAAATAGATAAAAAGATCCCAAAAGTTACATAAAAAAGACTGAGGGCCTAATTACGATCTCAGCAGCACTGCCATCCAGATCATCAATATGGCAGGTGTGAGGCTGCTGTTATGGTGGCGGCCTCACCCGCATTGTATTACGATATTTCCACCGGGCTGACTGACAGAATCGTCGTATTACAATGCTTTTGCCAGTCTGCCTGGTGGAAACAGTACAGGGGCATTGGCTTCAGCTCCCTTAGGGAGCAAAGTCTCATGCCGTCGCACACCAGCAACCTCGGAATGCACACTGTCTGCATAGCAGGAAGTGTGCATTTAGAGGGTGCTGGCAGTGAGGGACCCCTCCTGTGGCCCCCAGTACTGGCTTCCTACCAGTATTTGCAATGCAGGGACCCACCATGAAAAGACTGTCAGAAAGTGAAGTTGTGACCAGCTTGGCAATGACCAGGACTTCGAATGCTGCCAACCCGTCGAGATCCGTGATCTCAGCGCTGGCAGCAGTCTCCTGGCGGTTCTAATGCCAGGATCAAAATGTGGCAAGTTTGGTGATCTGTGGACCGCCAAACCCATAAAGAGGCCCTGAGTGTTTCAAACCCAAACCTGAAGACTTGGGTGCCGTTTCCGAAGCGGTTGCAAACTGCAGTTGAAGAATTGGTGAAAATGTAAGGGGAATGAGAAACAATGCAGTTGATGCGCTGAAAAAAATACATATGTTGATTCTTTCACATATTGAAATGGTTTTATGTTGAATTGAATTACAATTGCTATGTTTAAGTTATATGTGAATTAGTAAGTAATGGCACACATGTAATATTTAAATCCCTACCAATTCTTTTGAGTGTACATTTAACAGATAATAAACAATGATTAGGATAATGTCAAACATGAAATCCTTCTATGCATTTTATACATTATTTATTCCTTTAAAATTCAACCAGTTCCAAATTAAATCAGTTCCAAATTAATTGGACACCTTAGTTTTGTGCACCGTGTATACAACAAAATAGATAATTAATATTGGAAATAGAAGCGCCAATTACTCACCACTTCATCCTCCTTTATTTCGTTAAGTTATATGTGTTTTGTTGAAGAAATAGAGAGGTTATTGAACTAAGATGTAGTCTAAGATCCCGGGATAGAAACAGAGAAAATCAGGTATTCTTGTCTGTAGGGGAAGTGTAGGTTGTCAGATGTTGTCTACTTTACACAAAGATAGTGATGTAATTTAATTGTTGTGGGTGTACTAATATTATTTGGTGTTGTAAAAACCTGATGCGCAAAGGTGACACAGCACTGATTTCTCACAGGTCGAAAACTCATCATTGTGAGAAGCGATTTCTTTTTGGTCGTGGATCATAAGGATAAAAATCTTATTCTGGTGTTTGAATTGTGCTTTTTATTTTCTTTAGAAGAAGCGGATAAAGATCAATGCCTTTTGTTTGGTTTTGGTTTCCCCTCTCTTTTTGCCTCTTCTTTCTGTATTTTTGACTGTGTGCTGAACTTCATTTTTGCTAGTTTGGTTCTCTGGACACCTTACCACTGCTGACCAGTGCTAAAGTGTCTTAAATTTATTGTTAATTGTTTTTTCCAGTATTGGTATATTTGATTTGATTTGTAAGTCCCTAGCAAAGTGCGCTAAAGATGCATAGGACTTGTAAATCAAATGCTACTAGTGGGCCTGCAGCAATGATTGCGCCAACCACATGAGTAGCCCTGTAAACATGCTACTGAAGGAGTCTGTGTGCGCAGTTTTTAAACTGCCAATTTGAAACAGCAAGTGTACCCACTTGCCAGGCCCAAACCTTTCTTTTACTACATATAAGTCACCCCTAAGGTAGGCCGAAGGATGCCCCATGGGCAGAGTGCAGTGTATTTAAAAGGTGGGACTTATACTGGTGCATTTTACATGTCCTGGTAGTGAAATACTGCTATTGCAAGTCCTCTCTCTCCCATAAATTATCAAAGGATTGCCTTTAAATATCTTTTAAGTGTCATTTCCCATTGGGAATACATTTTTTGGTAAAGTTGTTTTTTAGATTGTCTGTTTGAAAATGCCACTTTTAGAAAGTGGGCATTTTTTTGCTTAACCATTTGTGCCTCTGCCTGCCTGTGGAATCCACGTCTAGGTCAGACTGACAGTTGGGCTGTTTGTGAATCCCCTCCAGACTGTGACACGAAGGGAGCTGGGGTGTATCATACATGGCCTTGATATGTAGAGGAACTATGTAAATTATAGCTCCTCTCTATATTCATATATTTGTTTGTTTTGGAGAGTCATTCGAGCATTGCACTCTTATTTGACCCTCACCTTTTCTTTTTAACCTTGGTCTTCATACATCCTGTACTGAGTAAAGTTTTTGATGTTTTGGTATGATGAATAACCAATTTTAACATACTCTCTCCATTTTTCCACTCCTAGTGTAAACTATTACGCTTACTCTAGTTGAGCAACACAGCATAAGAGCCCCCTTCGGGGAGCCCACCAAGCATTGCAGCACCGGCTTGGTGAGGAGCACGTCCCGATGATGATGCTTGTCATCCATTGTGATGCATGAGGGCTCTTGCTCCTGATAGTTCAGGTCTCCTATTAAGCCAGTGAAGTTTTGGAACAGTGTACCTTTATTTATTGGTGTGTCATACATATCCTGATGGGCCTTCCTGGGCAAGAGCGGGAGGGAGAAGCTGACACCTGCACCTGAAAGGGCTGTGCCTGTACTCACACAATGCAGTCCTCAACCCCATGGAGTGTATCTGGAGCCAGGCCTGGGCAAGGCAGGATTTTGTGAACAGCAAAGACTTTCCTTCGAGGTTTGCCTACTTCAGAGGCACAAATGAGTATAAATAGTGGACTCAAAACCCCAGACTTTTAAAAGACTTCTGGATCAAGAGGAACTTCTGCCAAGGAGAAGAGCTGAAGACCTGGAGGGGGAGTACTGTCCCTTTGCTGTGTGTGCTTTGTTGGATTGGCGTGCAGTTGTTGCTTCTGCCTTAAAAAGGACAAAGACTTTACTTTATTGTGTAAACTGCTTGTGAAGTTTCTCCAATGGCTTGGACTGAGCTTGCCTCCTGCTAAGAAGTCTCAGGGACATCAAAGACCACCTACCAGCCTCTGGGTTCATTTGCTGTGGACCCTCACATGCGAGGCGGTGCTTATCCCAGTTTCTGGGCCCTTGCGGGTGAAAGCTGCCTAAAAACAAAAAGAACCAGGTGCACCGACTCCCGATGACTCCAGGACCGACAACCTGCCCGACTCTGCGACTCTCCTACACCAGAAGCCGTGGTCCCCGCTGGAGTGCGACAACAGCAACTGACGCTGCAGGTGCAATAATGCTGCAGCTCTGCTGAAGTCCCACGACATCATGAGTCCAGAGTGTTGTGTCACCGACATCCACCTGTAGCCCGTGGCATGACTGCGACCCCGAGAGGTCACCCATTGCGTATTGACCCATCAGATTAATCGACCCAGTTTTATCAGAAGGGACCGACACCTCGCACCAACACCGCATCACCTCCCCTTCTCTGCAGTGAGGAAGAGATGTTGCACCAGATCCAGCGATGCCTCACCTCTCTGACTCCATGCACCAGCTTGTTTCCTCATTACCAAAGATACTGTACATGGGGGTCCGTGCGACTCCGTGACCGGCACCATCCTCCTTGCAAGTGGCGTCAGACTGTTAAGAATGACTCCGCTAATGATGCCGTGATAGCTCAAGTTGCCACTATTGTATTTCTAAGCGCTATATTGAAGTTTCTCTTTGAAAATTTGTATCTTTGCTTGTGTATGCTGGATTTGTATCATTCTGGTCTTGTTTTACTCAGATTAATATTGGCTATTGTTTTTTTTCAATTGTGTTGAGTGCTTTTGTGAGGTTTTCACTGTGTGACTGTGTGTGTTTGTACAAATACTTTACACATTGGCCCTGAGATCACCCTGACTGCTTCTGCCAAGCTACCAAGGGGGTGAGCAAGGGTTATCTGAGCTGTGTATCTCACTTACCCTGACAAGAATGTGGGTCCCTACATGGACAGGGTGCAAACTGACTGCCAAATAGAGACCCCATGATTAGATTATTAGATTTGTATTTTTTGTTGTTGGAAAGGAAAATTGTAAAGGAAGGGTGAACCGCAGCAAGGAGCTAATTGTCATGCCATATTGTGCCGTGCTTGCATTGGTCGGTTGGTGTGAAGCTGCACTGTGGTTTGTTGAATTTCAGCAAGAGACAAATACATTGGTGGATTTTGTTTCTAAACTGTATTGTGATTTGACAAAAGGGTTCTGTGTCCTGACATTTACAGAACAGATTCAAAACATAATGGAATAATGAAGTTCTTCAAAACAATATGAGGTTTAATGAGAGGTGACATATTAGTTCCAGTTATAGAGGGTGAAGAAGCATCCCCTGAGGATAGGTCTGCTTATCAAATGATTGTTGAAGAAGGGTTGCAGACATGTGATTTGCTTTGTCAATGGTGCAAGTTCACTCAAAAAAGAGGTCCTTTTAGTTTTCCTATATGGGTAACATTTACTTTAGGGATAATAGGCAAATTATGGGAGGCATTACTTGAAATGAAGCCATCTCCATGACCTACACAATTTGAGGCACTTAATTAATTGGAAAAAACGGACCGAAATTAAGATTCTGTATGATTTCAAAGATGATCAAAAAGAGCAATGAGAAATTATGCAAATGCGGTATGGGATTAAAGAGCACAAGTGTGGAGGAAAGGCATAGCGGAAAGTACTAGATTATATACAGTAGTTGCAAAAGAATTAAAATCAAAAGTTAGGGATTCATAAAAACCTGTAAGGATAAAAAATAAAGGAGATACTGTGACAAAGGCTGAAGTAAAATATAATTCAGATTCTGATTCAGGTGATGCTTTATTAGAAGAATTATTAGATATTCATCCTCCGCCATATAAGGGCCCATGCCAAATAATGGAGCTCAGTTAGTAAATAAACTATAGTGACAGCTCATATTGATCCATGTGTTACACCAGTTACTAACCAGATACAAATAATACAACCAGTAAAAGTACAACCTGTATTACCTCCGCCAATTAGAAGAAGTAGAAGAAGAGGTGCGCTGATTGATCCCAATACAGGTATTGATGGTGCAACGCTGAAGAAGATGAATCCTTTTGACATGTGCAATAAGGTGGGGCATTGGAAGCACACGTGTAGATCGAATCCAGATAGAATGATCAGTAATTGAATGCAGCGAGTGAATCAGATACAAATGGCAAATGCAGCAATGTATAAGTGCAAATGCTGATGCAAAATCAAGCTCAGATGTTACCTGTGCCACAAGCACCAATAGTTCAGACAAATGCAAACAATGCTATATTGAATCAAAATCAGTTGCCTAAATTGAATCAAAATGTAATGCAGGTCCAAAATCAGGATACCATTCAAAAGGACTCTATGTTTGATGATCTTGAAATGTCAAATTCAAGCATGTCACAATGACAGAGCCTGAGAGGAGAGGCAGATAGCATGTTTGGCACAGTCTTAGAGGTAGACCAAAGTTGAACATTTGTAGATGGTGAGGCAAAGTGGCCACCAAGTGACATTTCTTATTGACACAACAGCTACCCATTCTATTGTGAGAACAGTTGAAGCACCAGACCTATCTCTCTCAGGAAATAGATTCAAGTTGTAGGAGTCACAAGTAGACAGATGACAAACGCACTTTCAAAAGAAGTTCTTGTAAGAATTGGTTCCTTTGATGAAAATCATCAGTTTGTGATATGTGATTTGAGGCCCATTAATCTGCTAGGGAGAGATTTCTTATGCAAGTTAAATTGCATAATCTATTGCACACCGCAAGGGCCTGACTGTTCGAACCATGGTGACAATATCGATTTTTAAATTACTCAGCTACAAACAGTAGGGGTACACCAATTGTTAACAACAAAAGATTTGCCTGCAGATCTGATTAAAAAAGTTAACCCAGAAGTCCCAGAAGTATGGAGTTTCACTGGAAAATATAAATGGATTGAGAAAAGAAGTTGAATCTGTAAAAATACATGCAAGACCAGATGCAGTTTTCCCTAGAACACCATTACCACATAATACCAGAAGTGATCGAGGTGATAACACCCTTAATCAATGATATGCCAGAAAAAGGGATCTTGAGAGAAATAATTGGGAGTCCATGCAACTCATCAATTATGGGATTGTGCAAGCCTTATGGCAAGTTTAGACTAGTGCAGAATTTAATAAAGGGGAATGACATTGAAATACCATGTTGTCCTCTTGTACCGAATCCAGCCACCATGCATCATCAGGTTCCATATACTGCAGAATGGTTTTCAGAGATTGATCTCTTCCAAGGACTCTTCTCAATTCCTTTGCAAGAAGATGGTCAATATCTGTTCTATTTCCTGTTCCAAGAGAAAATATTAGCATGGCATTGTTTCCCACAACAGTACATTAAGAATCCGTCAATTTTTAACCAAATTGTGCAAAAGAATTTAGAATCATTGAATCTACCCTAAAATTCAGTTTTGGTCTAATACATTGAGGACCTTTTGATGACATCAAAAACACAATAATCTTTCAAAGTTGACACCATTGCATTAATCAATCATTTGGCAGAGAAAAGTATCACCAAATAAATTGCAATATTGCCAAAAAGGTGTCCATTACTTGGGACATGTTGTGGAGAAAGGAACAAGAAAAGAGAGAGAGTTGAAGCAATCTTGAAAATGAGTCCGCCCAAAACACAGAGAGTGTCAGAATGTTTTTAGAGATGGTTGGCTACTGTAAACAGTGGATACCTCACCTTTCCCTGGCAACAAAACCTTTGTTGAAACGGACACACAAGAATGTACCAGATCCAATTCCAATGAACAATGAATGCATGAAAGCATTCCTAGAGCTGAAAGAAGGTCTCTGTCGTGCCCAGACATTGGGAATGCCAGGCTACACCAAAGATTTCATACTGTTCTGTAGTGAGAGGGAGGACTGTGCTCTCTCAGTGCTAACTCAAATTCATGTAGATGCCAAAAAGCCTGTAGCCTAATTCTCTGTGACTCTTGATCCTGAAGCCGCTGCTTTGCCTGACTCCCTCAAAGCGGTAGCTGCAATAAGTGTGAATCTTAAAAAATGTGAACACATTGTGATGGGATATCCTTTAACAGTAATGGTCCCACACTCTGGAGAAGTATTGCTTACTAAGACTAAAACCCAGCACATGACTGACACTAGCTTGACACGAATGAGCAGCAAATTTTGGCCAGAAGCAATATTGTGCTGAAAATATGCCAGATATTGAATCCTAGTACACTATACCCCATTCCAGAGGGAGAAGAGTCTAACCATTTTGAGCATGATTGCCTAGATGTTACGGACTTATGCAAAAACCCAAACCAAATATCAAAGATGAGCATTTAAGTGGTCCTGATTATATTCTATTTGTGGCCATCTCATGCATAAGAACAAATGAGGGTTCCCTAAGAGCAGCTTATGTGGTTTGCACAATTCAAGAGGGGATTAAAGCTACATGGAGTTTCCTTAGCACAAGTTGCAGAATCAATTGCATTTACCAGAGCTTGCAGCTTGACAGCACAAATAAGAGTGACTATATTTATAGATAGCCAGTATGGATTTGGTGTTGTCCTCGACTGTGGGTAATTAATGTATTATAGAGATTTAATTACCTCATCTGGATCGCCCATTCGAAATAATCAGCAGGTGAAAAGTGTTTTGGAGGCTTTGCAACTCTCAACTGAAGTTGATGTAATCAAGTGTCCAGCTCACAGGATGGACAACAGTTATGTCACAATTAATAACAGGTACACTGATGAAGTGGCACACTATTGTGCAATTGTGGCATGCACATTCAACAACTTATTTACAAATTTAAAAAAGTGAAAATGTCCTTTTCATGATGGTGAGAGTGGCTGACAAATATGATGTATTGAGAAGCATGCAAGAAAATGGTTCAGAGTGAGAAATACAAAGCTGGATCAGGGCAGGATGTGAAATGGATGACAATGAAGTTTGAGTTTCCGTGGATGGAAGACCAGTATTGCCAGAGAGTCTGTTAAACCCGTTGACCAGATTTTTCCATGGCCATGCTCATTTAGGAAAAAATGCTATGATTAGTACCTTTAAAAAGTTCTGATTTAATCTCAAAGCACAAGTAGAATTGTGTCATTGATGTGTGACATGTCAACAAATGAATGTAGGCAGATGAACACAGGTTACATTTAGTAATTTAGGGAGAGCAGGAGAACCCTTTAACTGGATGCAACTGGAGGCATTTCATTGAAATGCCTATTTGCAATGGGTTAAAATATGTTTTGGTAATTGTCTATTTTCTCAACATGGGTAGAGGCTTATCCAACCAGAAGAAATGACAGTATTACTGTAGCAAAGTTACTGTTGAGGGAGCTCATTTCTAGGTACGGCATTTCTTTCTCTTTGGAATCTGATCAAGGTACTCACTTCATTAGTGAGATAATAAATAGGGATAACATTTTAGAAAAACACGGATTAGGGTAAAGGATTGTCTATACGAAGATAATATTTTAATTAACAAGACAAGCAGATTAAAAAGAATGAAAAAAAGAAAATGAAATGAAAAGAAATAAGACAAAGGTAAAGAATCTAAGAGGAAACTAATTCGAACTGTTCAGCTTCAGCAGTTATATTGCTGTTAATTCATTTTATAGGCGGTAGATCTGATTTTAGAGACAACATGTGTAATGCCAATAGAACTCGGTGCAAAGTATTTTTAGGAACTTTACTGACTATTATAAATAGTTTAATATTCTATTTAGTAGTTGTCTTTATAATCTTTATAATCCTTTTAGAATGGATATTGAGCCTTTGACATTGCTGAGGAATATGTTTTGAACAGGAAGAGTAGCAAGTGCTTTGCCAATAGAAAACATCATACTAGCTCATATTATTACACAAAGCAAAGAAAATGGTGTCAATGACATCCTTCTCCTGTTACACCATCACCCATTCCTCACCAATTTTCTAGGTCTGCATTGCACTTGCTAAGACTTAGAAGACAACAACGGGAGCCTAAAATATCCTATATTCAAATCCAACAGGAAATAGGGGCAAATTCTGCTCAACAGGAATTCTTACGAACTGAGCATTCGATATTAGGGGTGCAAACAAAGCAATGGGATGCTATCAAAGACATTTGAGTAAGATGGATGAAGGTTGTACATCTGTCATCTGTAACAGAGATAAGTTGCTAAATTCACAGAGGCCATATCAATTTTATGTCGTTCAATTCATGAGGGAAAGCATCAATCAAAATTAAAGATATTGCCAGGTTCTTATGCACAAGTAAAGATATGGAGATGGTTCACTGCAGTACAGGTGAAGGCAAAGATTTAGGTCAGGTTACTCAGGTTACTTCAATACTAGAATTACTTCAGTCCAACCAGGTATGATCCAGTGATCAGCCAGGGCCTAGCCAGGAAAGTGAGGCGTCTAATCATAGTATTTTCTATCAGAGCATCAACATCCAAGGCACAAAAGGAGTTGCCTGCCTGAAACAGAAAGAGAGGTGCCAGACTCAACCAAAGAGGAACCTACACCTTCCAAAACTATGAACAGACATCAAAAACAAACAAAAAAGATTAAATATACATATTTTGTTTATTTAAGTCTGTTTTGAATAGAAAAGAAAACATTGGTTCATGGAGGAAATGTCGATTTTAATTTACTGATGGTTCTTTACACTTCCTGTAAATTAACATGGAAACAATTGGTTAAATATTGTGAGGAAGAGTCTGTACTTTTGTACAATTAACATTGAACATGATTCACTACATTATAGGAGAAAGCTCCGACGGGTTCTTACCCTGTATGCATTCCCCACACTGGAATAATGTACTCTTGCAGCTGACTGTGACTCTCCAGATTGAGTATATGATGCTTTGTGTTATACTACTGATCAATGCTCACTTTGTTTTCATGCTGTGTACTATATGATGAATGCTTGGAGCCACTGAAATGATGTTTGCATACCAATTAGGAATTGTTGCAAAAAACAATTAAAATTGAATATACCTGGCTTAAAAATTGTTTATTGTTGTGTGTGTGCAGTGTTCCCTTTCTTCTGAAGACCTTCTGGCATCTTGAACAGGACTGTGGTATGATGCTTCTTCATCATCTGAACTGTCATCATCAGGCTTTCTGTAGCTATACTGTGCAGCATAGCACAGATTGCAGCAATCTTACAAGCTATATCAGAGGGATACTCAATGGTACCACCGCTCTTATGCAGACAACTCAGTATGAAAAGTCTCCATTAATGCCCTTGTACACCTAGAAGCAATGTTATATCTCTTCTTGCTAGCTGATGCTGTATTGAGGTATGGTGTCATAATCCAGAGGCATATAGGTGCTCATTACAATCCTGGCGGTCGGTGTTAAAGCGACGGTAAAACCGCCAACAGGCCGGCGGTAAAAAAAATGGAATTACGACCGTGGCGGAAATGGCCAACATAGACAGCCACTTTAACACTCTGACCGCCACGGCGGTACAAACAAACACCGTGGCGGTAACCGCCAACAGACAGGCGGAGGTCAATGTACCGCCCACACTATTACAACCCACCAATCCGCCATCTTTTCCGGGGCGGATTCACTGCGAACAAAAACACGGCGGAAACAGGACTCCGAAGGGAAAACGCTCACCTCTACACACCCCACGAGGAACCAGGACGCCATGGAACCGGAGCTCCAAATTCTGCCAGCCTTTATCTTCCTGCTCCTCTACCAGGAGCACGAACGCCGACGGCGAAGACAATGGTGAGTACTGCACCTACGACACAGGGAAGGGGGAGGGAATAAACAGTGACACACACACGTAACACGCAAAACCCCCACCCCCACCCTCACCCACTACAACACACATACAAGTACATGTTGATACATCACAGTTACACCCCCCAACCCCCCTGGAAGAATGCAAGGAAAAAAGGAAATGAGTTGAATAAATGTGATATATTCAAAGACATGAATCAAAAATATATACAAATATTTACATTTATACTATATACAATTATATACACCAAGAACACAAGTCCAAGGGATTCCACCATCATAGTCCGTGGATCACTGCGTCCAAAAGGCATGGGCGAGGCCCACACTCAATACCCGATCAAAACGGAGAGAACACTGCAGGGGCATCAGATAGAAATAAAACAGGCACCTCAGGGAGAAGGGAAGAGGGGGGGCACCACAGCCGATTGAATGCACGACGCCAGATCCCCGAGGGGGCTCCATGCCCATTGATGTATCCTGGGGAGTGCAAAGCCACAGTCTCTCAAGTCTCTACAGTGGGTGGTTTGCCCACTGTTCAATCCAGGGGAGTGCAAAGCCACAGTCTCACAAGTCTCTACAGTAGGTGGTTTGCCCACTGTTCAGTCCTGGGGAGTGCAAAGCCACAGTCTCTCAAGTGGATAACAGTCACCACTGGTTCTGCAGGGGGCTTTGTGCCCAGAGTGCTTCATTCTGCCAAGGACTGAGGTAGTGGATGCCGTTCTCCACTGGTTCTGGAGGGGGCCTTGTGCCCAGAGTGCTTCATCCTGCCAAGGACAGAGGTAGTGGATGTAACTCTCCACTGGTTATGGAGGGGGCCTTGTGCCCAGAGTGCTTCATCCTGCCAAGGACTGAGGTAGTGGATGCCTTTCTCCACTGGTTTTGGAGGGGGCCTTGTGCCCAGAGTGCTTCATCCTGCCAAGGACAGAGGTACTGGATGTATCTCTCCACTGGTTCTGGAGGGGGCCTTGTGCCCAGAGTGCTTCATCCTGCCAAGGACAGAGGTAGTGGATGTATCTCTTCACTGGTTCTGGAGGGGGCCTTGTGCCCAGAGTGCTTCACCCTGCCTGTGGCAGACTCAGTAGCGTCGAATCATTTGCGCTGCCTGGCCTGTGGGGCTGCTGGCAGCGGTGTCCTTGGCGGCGGTGTCCTGGGCAGCAGTGCTTGTGGCTGTGTCCTTGGCAGCGGTGCTTGTGGCGGTGGTGTCCTGGGCAGCGGTGCCTGTGGCGGCGGAGTCCTGGGCAGCGGGGCCTGTGGCGGTGATGTCCTGGGTAGTGGTTCAGCTGCTGGCGGTCTTGTTCTGCCCTGCGGGGCTGCTGGCGGCGGTGTCCTGGGCAGCGGTGCTTGTGGCGGTGTCCTTGGCAGCGGTGCTTGTGGCGGCGGTGTCCTGGGCAGCGGTTCAGCTGCTGGCGGTGTTGTTCTGCCCTGCGGGGCTGCTGGCGGCGATGTCCTGGGCAGCGGTGCTTGTGGCGGTGTCCTTGGCAGCTGTGCTTGTGGCGGCGGTGTCCTGGGCAGCGGTGCCTGTTGCGGAGTCCTTGGCAGTGGTGCTTGTGGCGGCGGTGTCCTGGGCAGTGGTTCAGCTGCTGGCGGTCTTGTTCTGCCCTGCAGGGCTGCTGGCGGCGGTGTCCTGGGCAGCGGTTCAGCTGCTGGCGGTCCTGACTGTGGCAGCGGGGCTGCTGCTGGCGGTCCTGACTGTGGCAGCGGGGCTGCTGCTGGCGGTCGCTTCCTGGGCAGTGGGGCTGCTGCTGTCGGTCGCTTCCTGGGCAGTGTGGCTGCTGGGGGTACTGTCTGTGGCAGCGGGGCTGCTGCTGGCGGTCGCTTCCTCAGTAGCGGGGCTGCTGGCGGTCCTGTCTGCGGCGGCGGGGCTGCTGCTGGCAGTCGCTTCCTGGGCAGCGGGGCTGCTGGCGGTCCTGTCTGTGGCAGCGGGGCTGCTGCTGGCGGTCACTTCCTGGGCAGCTGGGCTGCTGACGGTCCTGTCTGTGGCAGCGGGGCTGCTGCTGGTGGTCGCTTCCTGGGCAGCGGGGCTGCTGCTGGCGGTCGCTTCCTGGGCAGTGTGGCTGCTGGCGGTCCTGTCTGTGGCAGCGGGGCTGCTGCTGGCGGTCGCTTTCTGGGCAGCGGGGCTGCTGGCGGTCCTGTCTGTGGCAGCAGGGCTGCTGCTGGTGGTCGCTTCCTGGGCAGCGGGGCTGGTGGCGGTCTTGTCCGCCATGCTGATCTTCCCAGACTTGCTGGTTTTAGCCCCTTTCCCCCCTTGGATGGTGTCGCAGCTGTCTCCACACTCCCAACTGTACCCCTGGGAGCGGCTTTGGTGGCTGGTTTCTTTCCCCTCTCCCGCCGGGCACTGTCCAACTTTTTATGCTTGACAGGTGGGGGACTGTCCGTGCTCTGGCTCCTTGCCACACTGCCTGCCCTGCTGTCTGGTGCACTCCATAATCCGGTGACTACTGGCACAACTGGTCCTGCCGATGTTGTGGCTGAGGTGCTAGGTTGGGACCTGGAGAGTCGGGCCCTAGGAGACTGACGGGGTGGGGGAGGTGATGGAAAGAGGTCAAGGCTGGCCAGGAAAAGTTTCTTAGGAACACTGGGACGGGTAGCTGGAGGGGGTTTGGAAGAGGTAGGGGTTGTAGGCGGTGTACGTTTGGTGACTTTGGGTGAAGGTGCATGGACTGGAGGCTGTCGTGAGGTGGATGGCTGTTGGGTGGGTGTGTGGCTGCGTTTGTGTACCTTGGGAGGTGGCCTCACAGACACACTGGGAGAGGACACAGGGGATGTGTGAATGGTAATGGGGGTGGTGAGTGCATGTGAGCGGGGTGTGGTGGTAGGTGTGCTGGTGATGGACGTAGGGGCTGAGGATGTAGTGCATGCAGGTGTGAGTGGAGACGAGACAGGGAGGGAGGAGGGAGACAAGGAGGAGGGGGACACAGTGGAGGCAGTGGATGTTGGTGTGTCTTCATGTGTGTGATGCTTGCATGAGTGCCTGTGGGATGTGTGGTGCTTATGTTTGCCAGAGCTTCCCTTGTGTGTTGAGGTGTGTGCATGCTGGTCTGATGGTGTGCTTGGGATAGGCTGAGGTACAGGGGTGTGGGTCTGGGTGGAGGAAGTTGCAGGGGGGAGGCTAGAGACAGGGACAATGGCTGCAATCAGTGCTGAGGTCAGAGTCTGAAAAGACTGCTGAAGGGCTGCCTGACCAGAGTGAATGCCCTCCAGGAATGCATTGGTTTGTTGCAACTGCCTCTCTAAACCCTGGATGGCATTCAAAATGGTAGACTGCCCAACAGTGAGGGACCTGAGGAGGTCAATGGCCTCCTTACTGAGGGCAGCAGGGGTGACAGGGGCAGGACCTGAGGTGCCTGGGGTAAAGGTGATGCCCACCCTCCTGGGTGAGTGGGCACGGGGCAAAGGCTGAGGGGCTGCTGGGAGGGCGGTGCTCGTAGGGAGGGTGGCGGATGTACCTGAAGATGCGGGGGGCACAGATGCGGCTGTCACCGCAAGGGAGCTCCCATCAGAGGAGGAGTCCGTCTTGCTGGTGTCAGCTCCTGTCCCCGCCGTGGAGCTCCCCTCGCCCTCCATCCCACTGGTGAATTCGGAGTCCATAGTGACGCCCTCCAGGGCCATGTGGGATGCAGCTCCCTCCTGCTCCGGTGCCACTGCTCGTCCGCCTGATGATGCTAATGCACACAAGTGTAGGGAGACCACAAAAAGGGGGGGGAAGACTGAAGAAAAACATGTTCAGTGCATGCAATACCGCTACCGTTTGCGGATACGACAGACACAGAAGTCCCCTGCACTACGCCGTGCACTTGGGCTCCACTATTCAATCCCTGGGACATGGCTTACAAGGCTATGGCTGATTTCTTCACACATGGATGTCACAGGAGCCTGACTAGGTGTAGTTGGCACTGTACACAGGTGGGGTGGGGTGCCACAGGGCCTGCCTGAAGAAGAGAACTTAACTAGCAAACTCGCCCTGGCCTAGGGGAACCCACAGCCCACCTCCTCCACCCAGACACCTAAAATGCGCGCTGAATCAGCAGAATGAGAGTGTAATCACCCCCTTGTGTCTGCTGTGATCCAAGTCCGGATACGCCACTGCCAGGATCCTGAACATCAGGGGGGTCACGGTGCTACGGGCACCCCTCCCACGTTGGGAGGCCATCCCCAGCTGTGCCTCCGCCGTCTTCTTGCTCCAGCGGCGAATGTCCTCCCATCTTTTACGGCAGTGGGTGCTCCGTCTGTGGTAGACCCCCAGGGTCCGGACTTCCTTGGCAATGACACACCAGATGTCCTTCTTCTGGTGGGCGCTGACCTACAGGAATTGTACAGGGGAAAAGAGAAGTAATTACCAACTGCCCCGTCACAGTCATTGTCCCGCATCCCTACCCTTGCCATGACGCACATGCATTCACTGTTGTTTCATGCACGCCTCATTCTCACCCCCCCTATCTTTTATCCACCCCACTCCACACAGGCATTGCCCATACAGCATGCTCACAGTGTACTTACCTGTTTGAATGGAGAACCGTAGAGTAGCGTGTACTGGGGGAGGACCCCATCCACGAGTTTCTCCAACTCCTCTGTGCTGAAGTCAAGGGCCTTTTCCCCAGACACACGAGCCATTGTCTCTTCCAGACTGAGGTCACAGCAGCACTTGCAGTGTAAGTCGTCTCCTATTGAAGATCAGGTATCGCATGATTGAACAGATAGAAAATGGCGGTCACGTCCGCAGCGGTGCGTACCGTCACCACCGGCGTACATCATCATTGGCTCCTGGGACCCATAGGGCCCAATGTTAACCAATGCAGAATTGCGCTGTGGTCTTCGACCGCCTACCGCAATGGTGTAGAACGCCAGCGCAGTTACCTCAAATCCCCCTGTCCCACTTTACAGGTCAGGCAGCCGCCATTTCAAGGGCCCACATGGCATTATTTTTGACTGCATCACACAAATCTAGGCCTTGCCTAACCACTCATACAGGCAAATTTCGATTTATGAATATTTTGAGAGTAAGCTGTGTTTACGTACCTCAGAGTTGGTTGACTCTGTGCTCGCTGGTCTCCTCCGTAGGCACCGTCCACTGGGGCATGTGAGGAGATGGCGGCATCCTCCTGTGTACAGACCGCTGTTGGACCTATCGACAATGGAGGAAAGACATGTGATCATCACATACAGGCTTGATCGTGCCACAATCCAGGAACTGTGTGCCCGGTTGGAGCCAGACCTGATGTCAGCTATCCGCCATCCCACAGGAATCCCCCCTCAAGTGCAGGTGCTGTCAGTACACCATTTCCTAGCAAGTGGATCATTTCAAACAACAGTGGCCATAGCATCAGGGATGTCCCAGCCTATGTTTTCCAACGTGTTGTCAAGAGTGTTGTCTGCCCTGCTGAAACACATGCAGAGCTACATCGTTTTCCCTCAGGTGGAGGATTTTCCACAGTGAAAGGTGACTTCTATGCCCTGGGACATATCCCCAACATCATAGGTGCCATTGATGGGACACATGTGGCCTTGGTACCTGTAGGAAAGTACCATCTTGCCTGGCATGTTACCCCCATTTTACACTGTATATATGTTGTTTTAGTTGTATGTGTCACTGGGACCCTGTTCTCCAGGGCCCCAGTGCTCATAAGTGTGCCTGAATGTGTTACCTGTGTAGTGACTAACTGTCTCACTGAGGCTCTGCTAATCAAAACCTCAGTGGTTATGCTCTCTCATTTCTTTCAAATTGTCACTGACAGGCTAGTGACCAATTTTACCAATTTACATTGGCTTACTGGAACACCCTTATAATTCCCTAGTATATGGTACTGAGGTACCCAGGGTATTGGGGTTCCAGGAGATCCCTATGGGCTGCAGCATTTCTTTTGCCACCCATAGGGAGCTCTGACAATTCTTACACAGGCCTGCCACTTCAGCCTGAGTGAAATAACATCCACGTTATTTCACAGCCATTTTACACTGCACTTAAGTAACTTATAAGTCACCTATATGTCTAACCTTTACCTGCTACTTAGTGTGAGGGCACCCTGGCACTAGCCAAGGTGCCCCCACATTGTTCAGGGCCAATTCCCCGGACTTTGTGAGTGCGGGGACACCATTACACGCGTGCACTACATATAGGTCACTACCTATATGTAGCTTCACAATGGTAACTCCGAATATGGCCATGTAACATGTCTATGATCATGGAATTGCCCCCTCTATGCCATCCTGGCATAGTTGGCACAATCCCATGATCACAGTGGTCTGTAGCACAGACCCTGGTACTGCCAAACTGCCTTTCCTGGGGTTTCACTGCAGCTGCTGCCAACCCCTCAGACAGGCATCTGCCCTCCTGGGGTCCAGCCAGGCCTGGCCCAGGATGGCAGAACAAAGGACTTCCTCAGAGAGAGGGTGTTACACCCTCTCCCTTTGGAAAATGGTGTGAAGGCAGGGGAGGAGTAGCCTCCCCCAGCCTCTGGAAATGCTTTCTTGGGCACAGATGTGCCCAATTCTGCATAAGCCAGTCTACACCGGTTCAGGGGACCCCTTAGCCCTGCTCTGGCACGAAACTGGACAAAGGAAAGGGGAGTGACCACTCCCCTGACCTGCACCTCCCCTGGGAGGTGTCCAGAGCTCCTCCAGTGTGCTCCAGACCTCTGCCATCTTGGAAACAGAGGTGCTGCTGGCACACTGGACTGCTCTGAGTGGCCAGTGCCACCAGGTGACGTCAGAGACTCCTTCTGATAGGCTCCTTCAGGTGTTGCTAGCCTATCCTCTCTCCTAGGTAGCCAAACCCTCTTTTCTGGCTATTTAGGGTCTCTGTCTCTGGGGAAACTTTAGATAACGAGTGCAAGAGCTCATCCGAGTTCCTCTGCATCTCTCTCTTCACCTTCTGCCAAGGAATCGACTGCTGACCGCACTGGAAGCCTGCAAAACTGCAACATAGTAGCAAAGACGACTACTGCAACTCTGTAACGCTGATCCTGCCGCCTTCTCGACTGTTTTCCTGGTGGTGCATGCTGTGGGGGTAGTCTGCCTCCTCTCTGCACTAGAAGCTCTGAAGAAATCTCCCGTGGGTCGACGGAATCTTCCCCCTGCAACCGCAGGCACCAAAAAGCTGCATTACCGGTCCCTTGGGTCTCCTCTCAGCACGACGAGCGAGGTCCCTCGAATCCAGCAACTCTGTCCAAGTGGCTCCCACAGTCCAGTGACTCTTCAGTCCAAGTTTGGTGGAGGTAAGTCCTTGCCTCACCTCGCTAGACTGCATTGCTGGGAAACGCGACTTTTGCAGCTACTCCGGTCTCCGTGCACTTCCGGCGGAAATCCTTTGTGCACATTCCAGCCTGGGTCCACGGCACTCTAACCTGCATTGCACGACCTCCTAAGTTGTTCTCCGGCGACGTGGGACTTCTTTGTGCGACTTCGGGTGAACACCGTTTCACACATCCTTGTAGTGCCTTTTTCTGGCACTTCTCTGGGTGCTACCTGCTGCTAATAGGGCTCCTTGTCTTGCTCGACGTCCCCTCTACCTCCTGGTCCAATTTGCGACCTCCTGGTCCCTCCTGGGCTACAGCAGCGTCCAAAAACGCTAGCCGCATGATTTGCAGCTAGCAAGGCTTGTTGGTGTTCTTTCGGCAGGAAAATACTTCTGCACAACTCTCCACGGCAAGAGGAATCCGTCCACCAAAGAGAAAGTCTCTAGCCCTTTTCGTTCTTGCAGAAACCTCAGCTTCTTCTGTCCAGTAGAAGCTTCTTTGCACCCGCAGCTGGCATTTCCTGGGCATCTGCCCATCTCCGACTTGCTTGTGACTTTTGGACTTGGTCCCCTTGTTCCACAGGTACCCAAGATTGGAAATCCATCGTTGTTGCATTGTTGGTTTGTGTCTTTCCTGCATTATTCCTCTAACACGACTTCTTTGTCCTTAGGGGAACTTTAGTGCACTTTGCACTCACTTTTCAGGGTCTTGGGGAGGGTTATTTTTCTAACTCTCACTATTTTCTAATAGTCCCAGCGACCCTCTACAAGGTCACATAGGTTTGGGGTCCATTCGTGGTTCGCATTCTACTTCTGGAGTATATGGTTTGTGTTGCCCCTATCCCTATGTGTCCCCATTGCATCCTATTGTAACTATACATTGTTTGTACTGTTTTCCAAGACTATACTGCATATTTTTGGTATTGTGTATATATCTTGTGTATATTTCCTATCCTCTCACTGAGGGTACACTCTGAGATACTTTGGCATATTGTCATAAAAATAAAGTACCTTTATTTTTAGTATAACTGTGTATTGTGTTTTCTTATGATATTGTGCATATGACACTAAGTGGTACTGTAGTAGCTTCACACGTCTCCTAGTTCAGCCTAAGCTGCTCTGCTAAGCTACCATTATCTATCAGCTTAAGCTGCTAGACACCCTATACACTAATAAGGGATAACTGGGCCTGGTGCAAGGTGCAAGTACCCCTAGGTACTCACTACAAGCCAGTCCAGCCTCCTACAGTACCCCCCGCAGGAGTGAACAGGTATACAGAAACCGGTAGAGTTACCATTCGATGAATGTGCAGATGGTGTGTTTGGCAGACCAGTACATCTCCCATGTTAATGCCAAATTCCCTGGCTCAGTGCATGACGCTGACATCCTGCGGAAAAGCAGCATCCCTTATGTGATGGGGCAACTCCAGAGGCACCGGGTGTGCTATTAGGTGAGCACCTGGACCCAAATCAGTGGGAATAGTTGTCTGGGTCTGTGGATGTCCCTATGAGTCAGTGTGTGTCTAACAGTTGTCCCTCGACATTTGCAGGTGACTCTGGTTACCACAACCTGTCATGGCTACTGACCCAAGTGAGGAATCCCAGGACAAGGACAGAGGAACGCTGCAATGAGGCCCATGGGCGAACTAGGAGGATTATAGAGCAGACCTTCGGCCTCCTGAAGGCCAGGTTCCGGTGCCACCATATGACAGGTGGTTCCCTATTCTACTCACCAAAGAAGGTGTGCCAGATCATCGTGGCCTGCTGTATGCTTCACAACTTGGCTTTGCGACGGCAGGTGCATTTTCTGCAGGAGGATGGTCCAGATGGAGGTGTTGTGGCAGCTGTGGACCCTGGGGACAGTAAAGACGAGGAAGCAGAAGAAGAGGACATCGAAAACAGGAACACGATGATCCTGCAATATTTCCAGTGAGACACAGGTAAGAAGACAACACTGCCTGCTACATCTGATTTTAATACACTACCTCTCATCTGTCTGTCATTTTCACCCAGTGTATGGTCAGAGAGTTGTCACTTTCCCTTACGATTTCACAGATGCGGGTCCCACAGTGTGACATCTGCTTTGTTTCCTCATGGACTAGAGCTGTGTGACATAGGTATGTTGACATTACATTTGAAAGAGCATTTTGCCACTGTAATTGCTAATACACTATTTCAAAATCACAGACAGACTCCTGATTGTTTTGTGCTTTAAGGGTGTTTATTTAAGTGCTCAATATTGGAGTGGGTTCCATGGGCCTGTCCTCCCCCTATCACACAGCAGCCCTCCCAGTTCCCCTGTGTTCCTGGGCCTCTGTCCCCTGAACCGTGTGCCCACTACCACTGCCCCCAGGTCCCTGGTGTTGTTGGGGTGGTGGGTTAGCCTGGGTTCCCTGTAGTGGTGGACACACTGCTGATTGACGTGTCCTGGGGACAGAGGTATGGGCCTGCTGGGTGGGTGCTGTGCTGGTGTTTCCAGAGGGGGCAAGCTCTGTAGTGGCCTGTGCCAGTGTGAGTGGAACCGACTGTCCCGAGGTCCCAGATGGGCCGGGCTGGTCATCTAGATCGAGTTGGACAGAGCTGCTGTCATCACTGTGGGCCTCTTCTCTGGGTGGAGTGGACATATCTGGACCCTCCTATCTGGTGACATTGGGTAGGGGTCCTGCAGGGGTGTAAAGGCATGATTATTGAATCTGCATGTGCCATGGTGTGCAATGGGTAGGTGACCGTGTACCCCAATGCTTGCATTCCTGTGTAGGACCTTGTGTGATGATGGTTTAGGGGGGTGTATGGGTATGTGCAGTGGCCATGCATTGGTGATGGGTGTCCATGCTTTGGTGTTGCATGCAGGGCTTGGTGTTGGGATGGGTGGTTTGTGATATTTGGACATGTGTGAGGAGTAGGAGTGATGGGGGTGAGGGTGAGGGTGGGGTATGTGATGGCATGCAGGTAGGGTGGGGGATGTTTTGGGCCCAATACTTATACACCTTTCTGCCTATGAAGTTGGCAAAATTCAAAGCAAAGTCTCAAGGGTTTGTAAGATCCTTCCTTGTCCAGACAAGGCCCCAGCCACACACTAGGGGGTGGGAGACTGCATTGTGTGAGATCAGGCTGCTACAAGAACTGCCACTCTCCTCAGCTGCTGTGCTAAAGGAACTGCTGCCCTGCTGTGCTGACCTGCTGGTTGTTGCCCTCTTGCCTGGGGAAGAAGAACTGGATGAACAACCTCATCTTGAACCCAGGACCCCAGAGGGCTTCAATAGGCTAGTCTGATGGCCTCCTGATCTGAGCCTCAGGGTCATAAAAGGCTCTCCAACCAGCTCCTGGAACCAGCTGCAGTGGGTTCCTGTCCCCCCAAGTGGAGCATCTCAGGCCCTGTGGCTCAAAAGTTCATGAAATCATGCTTTTTGGTTCTTCTAAACTGGGCCTGTTTGCACCAGGACCAATTCACTCACTTAAATGCAGCACAAGCCGTCACAACCCATCTCCTTACAAAGCAGCATTGAAAGCCAGTGTCGGACCACCAGTACTAAGCTCTACCCTGACGGTCGAGGATGTCCAGTCTGCTCTTTGCACCATGCCAACTACCGCCTGCGATGCTCTTCTTGCTCCTCGTGAGCCTCTCCAACGAGAACAGGATTCTTGCCACAAACTTGAAAAGGCAAAATTCAATGGGATTAATCTGGGCCTCTATTTGACCCATATCCGTTTCAGTTGGTCTGAACTTTTGCCTTTGATCCAGTCAATGTGACCAGATAGCTGTGCTTGGCACTTTGTGCTTTTACTCACTATTTTACGGTTAATTATTAAAACATCTATAACTTCGGTACTATGATTGGATTTTTGTCATTTTAGTCTTGTTTTGTTTGTTTAAATTAAGAGCTATTTTTCTAACTTAGTGTGGGATCTTTCTGTGTGGTCTTTTCACTGTTTCACTCTTTGAAGTATGCACAAATACTTCACATATTGCCTCTAAATAAGCCTGATTGTTCTCTGTCAACTTACAAGGGGGTGAGCAAAAGTTAATTTTGGGTTTGCTTGTACCTTATCCTGACTAGGATTGTTGTTGCTGCTTGGCCAGGGCTTACACCCCAGTAACCCAGTTTCTAACACTGGATGTTTAATGAATGCTGGTTTTTGCCAATCCTTTAAAGATACTATGTCGCACTTGCTGGACATATTAAAACATGCATATCATTCAAACACCTATAAAGTGGGGAATTTGCAACCCTAAAAATCCTTGGGTTTCTGCAGTTGTTGAGAAGTGTTTGGAAAAGCAATGTGTGTGTGTTTATATGTTAAGGTACACTGTATTTTGAAAACTGAAAAATCCTAAAACGAGAGCTCTACGATACCGCTCTTGCTGTGGCTACTACACCTTGATAACTGCCTGGCACCAGAAGGTGAAGGCAGCAAAAACTTGCATATGTGTGGGTATAGACTCACTCCAATGTTTGTCCCTAGACAGCACTTGGTCTAATTCAGCAATAAAATCTAAAATTACATTACGTCCGAGTTGATATTTCTATTCAACCTTTTCCTTAGTCTGTTACAATAAATTTACTCTAACACTGAAAGTCCAACCCTGCCTGACTCTTCCTTTCCTGCAAGGAAACACAGTCATCCTCATTCATAAAACATACAAAGGAGTTGCAGCAAAAAAAAAGTTTTTCCCTCCTTATATACTTGCACATGATTGCCACCTGCTCCCACTTGGTGGTAACTGTTGTATTAAAGTGTTCATTTTGTGAATGTTTGCAATTTCCAAACGCTTAGTAGATACCAATTAAAAGTTATATGTAGGTAATGGTAAATAGGTATTAGCTATTTCCATTTACAAAAATAGCGGATCGTTAAATGTTCATTCGGTTTTGCTATTTTTGCATTTGGTTCAACATCCTCTTTTATACATATGAAATACTCATTTTTTCAGTCACAAACTAGGTTATTGATAGTTTGCAGCCAAAAAAATGTTAGAATACCTGGCTCATACTCACTTTATTATTCTGTGATATGAACGTCAATCTAGAAGAAAGTGAGAAATTACTATATTGTACCATGAATGGAGAGAAATGTTGTTGTTAGAGGTTGGTACCCCAAGCATAACTAAACGCAGGTAGCATTTTAACATATCCCCCTTCTAACTTAGATTTGACATATTGTGATTGATTAAAAGAGCTTTGTACACAGACCTTATCTGCGTCTGACCACTAATTTATACTGGACGACCTTCATTTTGGAGCAGAGGATTTGAAAAGTATCTACTCTCACAATGTGCTAAAAAATCAGCAGTTGATAGTGCTTAAAACAGGTTATGATCGTCCCTACTCATAAAGCCAGATATATACTCTACTTGAGTACTACTGAAGACACTCAGGCCCCAATTTCTTGCTTATCTTCTTCAGATAGACATTTTTAGGAGAATCAATGGGTAAAGGGGCATTAAAATCAACACTTCACAAAGCTTACATAAATTAATCTCAAAAACATGCTATATAAGTACAGAATCGCCAAAGGTAAAGTAACACGCCGAATGAGATTAACTCGTACAAGCATAATGCATACAAGAATTTTATTTGCAGTGATACAAAGATAAGAAACAAGATCTATTGTCTAATTATTGAAGAATCTAAGGTAATCCAAGTACCCTAAACTAAGCTAAAGGAAATCCTAATTATCTGTCAGGAAATATTGGAAAGTGTCAGCATAGAAGAAACCTCAGTAGACCTTCTGATAGAGAGGTGTTGCATAGTATAAAGCAATACAAAGGGATAAAGAGGTCTGGCCCCTCCAAGTCTTCAGAGAAATTCTGCTCTCATCAGAGGCTGAAGAGAATTTGTCTTCATCTAACTAGGTGAATACCAAATAAACCTACAGAACCTTAGAAAAATCCAAATACACAATATGCCTTTCATTAACTGTAGATGGATGCGCCTGAAAATAAGGAATTTTGCAACCCAAGCAAAACTCCACATTGAAGGTAAGACACAAAGGCCCTCATTCTGACCCTGGCGGTCGGTGATAAAGCGGCGGCCAAGCCGCCAACAGGCCGGCGGTCCAAAATATGCAATTCTGACCCTGGCGGGAACCGCCAACACAGCCCGCCGCATTAACACTCCGACCGCCACGGCGGTACAAACAAACAGCGCGGCGGTCCCCGCCAACAGCCAGGCGGCAGACAATGTACCGCCCACCCTATCACGACCCACCAATCCGCCACCTTTTCCGGGGCGGGAGCACCGCCGATAAAAACACGGCGGAAACAGACTACGAACGGGAAAACGCTCACCTCTACGCACTCCACGCGAGATTCCGGCAGTATGGAACCAGAGTTGCAGGTCATCCCCGCACTCCTATACCTGCTCATATACCAGGAGCACGCCCGGCGGCGCGGAAGACATCGGTGAGTACTGCACCTACGACACAGGGGAGGGAAAAGATTACCGGCACACACCCACCCACCCATACCCACTACAACACACACATCAATGCATTCCCACAGATCACTGTCACAACCCACAAACCCCCCCCTCCGAAATAATGCAAAGACCAAAAGAAGAGATCATAAACTGGCAGATATATTGAAATATGGACACCAGTAATCCCAATAAATAAATAAACTATGTACAAAATATACACAGCTACTAAATGTAGTCCAACCACTGTCCGTGGACCACAGGGGTCCTGTGCAAAGGGGCAAGGCCCAGTCCCACGACAAGAACTCCACGGAGAGAACACTGCAGGGGCATCAGAAAGAAAATAGGACAGGCACCTCAGGGGGAAGGGAAGGGGGGGCACCTCAGCCACTTGAGTACACGACGCCAGATCCACGAGGGGACTCCATGACCACTGGGCCATCCTGGGGAGTGCAAAGCCACAGTCCATACAGTCCATACAGTGGGTGGCCTGCCCACTGGGCCATCCTGGGGAGTGCAAAGCCACAGTCCATACAGTCCATACAGTGGGTGGCCTGCCCACTGGGCCATCCTGGGGAGTGCAAAGCCACAGTCCATACAGTCCATACAGTGGGTGGCCTGCCCACTGGGCCATCCTGGGGAGTGCAAAGCCACAGTCCATACAGTCCATACATTGGGTGGCCTGCCCACTGGGCCATCCTGGGGAGTGCAAAGCCACAGTCCAAACAGTCCATACAGTGGGTGGCCTGCCCACTGGGCCATCCTGGGGAGTGCAAAGCCACAGTCCAAACAGTCCATACAGTGGGTGGCCTGCCCACTGGGCCATCCTGGGGAGTGCAAAGCCACAGTCCATACAGTCCATACAGTGGGTGGCCTGCCCACTGGGCCATCCTGGGGAGTGCAAAGCCACAGTCCATACAGTCCATACAGTGGGTGGCCTGCCCACTGGGCCATCCTGGGGAGTGCAAAGCCACAGTCCATACAGTCCATAACAGACCCCACTGCCACTGGAGGAGGCATGTTGGCCAGAGGACATCCTGCAGCCCTGCCCGAGATAGATCCTGCCCTGCCACGTCTGCCAAAGGGCCAGCGGTTCTTGCCTGGAAGGGCCCAGTTCAGCGCATCATGCCTTGAAGGGCCCAGTTCAGCGGGTCTTGCCTTGAAGGGCCCAGTTCAGCGGTTCTTGAGACGGCGGGGCCCAGTTCAGCGGCTCTTGAGACGGCGGGGCCCAGTTCAGTGGTTCTTGAGACGGCGGGGCCCAGTTCAGCGGTTCTTGAGACGGCGGGGCCCAGCGGAGCGGTGCTTGAGACGGCGGGGCCCAGTTCAGCGGTTCTTGAGACGGCGGGGCCCAGCGGAGCGGTGCTTGAGACGGCGGGGCCCAGTTCAGCGGTTCTTGAGACGGCGGGGCCCAGTTCAGCGGTTCTTGAGACGGCGGGGCCCAGTTCAGCGGTTCTTGAGACGGCGGGGCCCAGTTCAGCGGTTCTTGAGACGGCGGGGCCCAGCGGAGCGGTGCTTGAGACGGCGGGGCCCAGTTCAGCGGTTCTTGAGACGGCGGGGCCCAGCGGAGCGGTGCTTGAGACGGCGGGGCCCAGTTCAGCGGTTCTTGAGACGGCGGGGCCCAGTTCAGCGGTTCTTGAGACGGCGGGGCCCAGCGGAGCGGTGCTTGAGACGGCGGGGCCCAGTTCAGCGGTTCTTGAGACGGCGGGGCCCAGTTCAGCGGTTCTTGAGACGGCGGGGCCCAGTTCAGCGGTTCTTGAGACGGCGGGGCCCAGCGGAGCGGTGCTTGAGACGGCGGGGCCCAGCGGAGCGGTGCTCGAGACGGCGGGGCCCAGCGGAGCGGTGCTTGAGACGGCGGCCGGTCTATGGCCAACTGCTCATTGCCTGGTGGTGCCCTCCTGGGCAGCGGGGATGGTGCTCCTTCAATGCCCACCTGGGCTGTGGGTGGTGGGGCCCTCCTGGCCAGCTGGGCTGGGTCCTCCCTGGGCAGCGGCTATGGGGGTGGTGGGCTCTCCCGGGGCAGCTGTGCCGGTTCCTCCCGGGGCAGCGGCTATGGGGGTTGTGGGCTCCTCCTGGGCAGCATGCCTGCTGCCTGACCTCTCCGACTTGCTGCCCTTGCCCTCCTTAGTCGTGAGTCTGTGGCCCTTTCCTCCCTTTGGAGCTGTGGCTGGTGACTGTCTCTGGGTGGTGTCCGGGGGGGATGTAGAAGGCGGGCTCCTGCGGCGCCCCTTCCGCCTTCTGCTCCTCTTCCCAGGGGGTGGGCTGGCTGTCCCCTTGCTGCTGGGCGAAGATCCAGACATGCGGGCTGGCGGGCTCCAATACCCCTGCACCCTTGTCAAGGGGGCTGCAGGGCTGGTGGTGGCTGAGGTGCTCTTCTTACCCCGACGAGAAGGAGGGGGGGGCTCAGGGTCAGGAAAGAAGTTAGCAGTGGCGAGGAAGAGTTTCTTGGGACAATGGAGAGTGGGAGGTACAGTGAGAATGGGAGTGGAGGGAGAGGATGTGGTTGTAGGTGAGTCACGTTTGCTGTCTTTGGGTGCAGGTGCAGGAGGGATAGGCTGTCGTGAGGTGGATGGCTGTTGGGTGGGTGGGTGGCTGCGTTTGTGTGGTGTGGAAGAGGGGGTGACAGACACAGTGGGAGAGGACACAGGGGACGTGTAAATGGCAGTGGGGGTGGTGACTGCACGTGTGCGGACTGGAGTGGAGGGTGTGCTGGTGATGGAAACACTGGCTGATGGTGAGGTGAATGGAGGTGTGAGTGTAGACGTCACAGGGAGGGAGGAGGGAGACGAGGAGGTGGGGGTCACAGAGGTGGTAGTGACTGTTGGCATGTCTGCATCGGAATGTTGCGTGTGTGAATGTCCGCGTGATCTGTGGTGCTTATGTTTGGATGAGCTTCTCTTGGGTGTTGAGGTGTGTGCAGGCTGGTCTGATGGTGTGGGTGGGACAGGCAGAGGAACAGGAGACTGGGAGGAGGGAGTTAGTAGAGGGAGGCAGGAGACAGGGACAATGGCTGCCGTCAGTGCTGAGGCCAGAGCCTGGAACGATCGCTGATGGGCAGCCTGACCCGAATGAATGCCCTCCAGGTACGCATTGCTGCGATGAACCTCCCTCTCCACCCCCTGGATGGCATTCAAAAGGGTAGTCTGCCCAACAATGAGCGTTCGGAGGAGGTCAATGACCTCCTCACTGAGGGCAGCGGGGGTAACAGGGGCAGGGCCTGAGGTGCCTGGGGCGAAGGAGATGCCCGGCTTCCTGGCAGAGCGGGCACGGGGCGAACGCTGAGGGGCTGCTGGGAGGGCGGAGATGGTGCGCTGGGTGGCGGCTGTACCTGTAATGGCAGGGGGCACGGATGGTGCCACCCCCGCAAGGGAGCTCCCTTCCGAGGACGTGTCCGTGTCGCTGCAGGGTCCAGTCGTCCCCGTCGTGGAGCTCCCCTCGCCCTCCGTCTCACTGGTCCAGTCTGACTCTGTGGCATGGCCCTCCTGGGCCATGTGAGATGCAGCTCCCTCCTGCCCCGATGCCACTTCTCCTCCGCCTGATGATGCTGATGCACACAAGCACAGAAAGACAAACAAAAAGGGGGGGGGAGAGAGAAATAAAGGGATATTGAGTACATGGATCTCCGGTACAGTTAGCGGACATGACAGACACAGATGCCCCCTGCACTAAGTTGCGCACTTGTGGTCCGCTACGCATTCCGTGGAACATGCCCTACACGCCTAGAGTTGACAACTGCACCCATGGATGACACGACCCAGGGATGGCTGTACTGACAAACTACTGAGGGTGGTGGCTGGGGACACAGGGGCTTACGGGGGTGCCCAGCCTACAGATATCGCCCTGGCCTAGGGGGACCCACAGCCCTCCTCCCCCACCCAGACACCTCCACTGCGCGACAACAGAGTAGATAATGCTTGTACTCACCCCCTTGTGTCTGCTGTGCTGCCCTCACGCGCCCATCCAAATCAGGGTAGGCCACCGCCAGGATCCGGAACATCAGGGGGGTCAGTTGACGGCAGGCACCCCGCCTACGTTGGGAGGCCATCCCCAGCAGAGACTCGGCGGTCTTCTTGGTCCCGCGGCGGATGTCCTCCCACCTCTTGCGGCAGTGGGTGCCCCGTCGATGGTGGACCCCCAGGGTCCGGACTCCCTTGGCGATGGCACGCCAAATCCCGATCTTCTCATGGGCGCGGACCTATGTGACACGTACAGGGAGGGAGAAATACCACGTTCAAGTTTGTCTGCATTTTCCCTGCCAGTGGCCCAACGCCCCCCATCCCCGCCAGGCCCCCCGCCATGCCCCCCGCCAGGCCCAACATGCCCCCCATCCCCGCCATGCCCCCCGCCATGCCCCCCGCCAGGCCCAACATGCCCCCCATCCCCGCCATGCCCCCCGCCATGCCCCCGCCAGGCCCAACATGCCCCCCATCCCCGCCAGGCCCCCCGCCATGCCCCCCGCCAGGCCCAACATGTCCCCCATCCCCGCCAGGCCCCCCGCCATGCCCCCCGCCAGGCCCAACATGCCCCCCATCCCCGCCATGCCCCCCGCCATGCCCCCCGCCAGGCCCAACATGCCCCCATCCCCGCCATGCCCCCCGCCAGGCCCAACATGCCCCCCATCCCCGCCAGGCCCCCCGCCAGGCCCCCAAGCCAGCCAGTGGCCCCAAATCCAGATTGAATTAAACTCACTTGTTGGTCTGGAGGACCGTAGAGTAGCGCATACTGGGGGAGGACCCCATCCACAAGTTTCTCCAACTCCTCTCCAGTGAAGGCAGGGGCCCTTTCCCCAGGCACAGCAGCCATTGTCCCTTCCAGACCTAGGTCACAGCAACACTTGCAGTATAGGTCCTCTCCTGTGAAAGTTCAAGTCGCAAGTGGATTAGTAGATAGAAAATGGCGGTCACGTCCGCGGCAGTGCGTACCGCGGCGGTGCGTCCCGCCACCGCCGGCGCCCTTCGCCATTGGCTCCTGAAACCCATAGGCTTCAATGTTAACCAATGCGGCTTTGCGCCGCGGTCTTCGCCCGCCGCCCGCCGCGGTGTGCCACGCCAGCGCATTGACCTCACATCCCACTGTCACACTTCACAGGTCAGGCAGCCGCCATTTCCAGGGCCCACATGGCTCTATTTCAACTGCGTCACACAGGCCTTGCATAGCCACTCAGACACGCCATTCACTGCATAGAGAATCGTTTACTGTGCTAGCTGTGAATACGTACCTGTGGGTTGCTTGACTGTGTGCTCCATGTTGTCTTTCCTAGGCACCGTCCACTGGGTTTGGCGAGGAGACGGATGAATCCTCCCGTGTACCGACCGCTGGTGGACCTGTCGACAATGGAAGAACGCCACATTATCCTGACCTACCGTCTTAACTGTGCCACTATACATGAACTGTGTGCCCAGCTGGAGCCCGACCTGATGTCCCCCATCCGCCAACCCACAGGGATTCCCCCTCTGGTGCAGGTCATGTCAGTACTCCATTTCTTGGCAAGTGGGTCATTTCAGACAACAGTGGGAATTGCTTCTGGGATGTCTCAGCCCATGTTTTCGAAGGTGTTATCCAGAGTGTTGTCTGCCCTGATGAAATCCGTGAGGAGCTACATCATTTTCCCTGAGGTGGGCGAATTGGCTACAGTGAAGGGTGATTTCTACGCCCTTGGACATATTCCCAACGTCATTGGTGCCATTGATGGGACCCATGTGGCTTTGGTTCCCCCAAGAGACAGGGAGCAGGTGTACAGGAACAGAAAAAGTTACCATTCAATGAACATCCAGGTGGTGTGTTTGACTGACCAGTACATCTCGCATGTAAATGCCAAATTCCCAGGGTCAGTGCATGACGCCTACATCCTAAGGAATAGCAGCATCCCTTACGTGATGGAACAGCTAGAGAGACACCGTGTATGGCTAGTGGGGGACTCTGGGTACCCCAACCTGTTGTGGCTACTGACCCCAGTAAGGAATCCCCGGACAAGGGCAGAGGAACGGTACAATGAGGCCCATGGGCGTACTAGGAGGGTGATCGAACGCACCTTTGGCCTCCTGAAGGCCAGGTTTCGGTGCCTGCATATGACAGGTGGATCCCTAATGTACTCACCTAAGAAGGTGTGTCACATCATCGTGGCCTGCTGCATGCTTCACAACCTGGCTTTGCGCCGCCAGGTGCCTTTCCTGCAGGAGGATGGTCGAGACGGTGGTGTTGTGGCAGCTGTGGAACCTGAGGAGAGTGACGAGGAGGAAGACGACGGGGCTGAAACAGACAACAGGGACAGAATCATTGAACAGTACTTCCAATAGGACACAGGTAACAATTCAAAGATAATTTAGTAAATGTGAACTACTCTCCTGCATCTCTGCTGCCTGTCTATTTGCCCCAGTGTATGATGACTGAGTTGTGGCTTTTCCCTCCCTATTTCAGATCTGGGGTCCCCACTACGAGTCCTGTGCTTCGTTTCCCCATGGACTACAGCTTTGTGGCAGCTGTTTGTTGACTTCACCATGTACAAGGACATATTTGCACTGTCATGTCAATTACAATATATTGAAATCACAGCCAGACTCCAGATAGTTTTGTGCAAAATAGGTGTTTATTGAAGTGCTCAAAATGGGATGGGTGGTTTCAAGTGGGTGGGGGCTATGGTGAAGGAATGTCCATGGCAGAGTCCAGAGTAACAGTCACACAGGTGCATTGTCCATAGGCCTGTGGAGAGATGGAGCATGGGCAGTTCAAGGATGGACAGGGTGACAATGTGGGACAGTGGGATGACATCAGGTGGTATCCATTGCTGGCGGGGGTCTTGACATCCTACTCTGTCTTCTTGCGAGATCTCAGGGCCCTCTTGCGGGGTGGTTCTTCTCCTGCAGGAGGTGGGGGTCTGGTGGGCTGCTGCTGTGCGGGGGCCTCCTGTCCACTAGCGCCGGCGGAGGTGGTTGGCTGTTCTTGGTCCAGGCTAGTGGCAGGGGCCCTTGGGTGTTGTTGAGTGTCCGCCCTGGTGTTGATGAGGTCCTGCAGCAGCCCTACCATGGTAACCAGGGTGGAGGTGAGGGCTCTGATGTCCTCCCTGTACCCCCGATAGTGTTCCTCCTGCAGTACCTGGATCTCCTGGAACCGGGCCAGTACCGTCGCCATCGTCTCCTGGGAGCGGTTGTATGCTCCCATGATGGTGGTGAGGACCTCGTGGAGAGTGGGTTCCCTGGGCCCGTCCCCCCCCTGTCGCACAGCTGCCCTCCGAGTTGCCCTGTTTCCCTGGGCCTCTGCCCCCTGGCCGGTGTGCCCACTACCATTGCCCCCAGGTCCCTGTTGTTGTTGGGGTGGTGGGTTATCCTGGGTGCCCTGTAGTGGTAGACACACCGCAGATTGACGCGCCCTGGAGACAGAGGCATGGGCCCGCTGGGTGGGAGCTGTGCTGGTGTTCCCAGAGGGGTTTGGGTCTGTAGTGGCCTGGGCCTGTGTGAGGGGAACCGACTGTCCAGAGGTCCCCGATGGTCCGGGCTGGTCATCGGTGTCCAGGTCGACAGAGCTGCTGTCATCGCTGACGGCCTCTTGGGTGGGGGGTGTGGAGAATTCTGGGCCCTCCGCGGCGGTGTGTTGACGGTCGGGTCCTGCAGGGGTATAGAGGTATGGTTATAGTTTCAATGTGTGGCATATGGGTGTATCTGTGGGTTCCCGTGTCCCCAAGTGCTGGCATTCGTGTGTGGGGGCTTTGGTGAGGGTGGCTTGTGGGGGGGATGTGTATATGCATTGGGCATGCTTTGGTGATGGGTGTCCATGCTTAGTGGACGCATGCAGGCCTAGGTTTTGGGATGTGTGGGTTGTGATGGTGAGACATTGGCGGGGAATAGGTGTGGTGGGGGTGGGGGTGAGGATGGTGGTGGGGGTGAGGATGGTGGTGGGGGTGAGTGTGGGGGTGAGGATGGTGGTGGGGGTGAGGGTGGGGTTCGAGGATGGGGGTGAGGGTTGGGGTATGATTTGGCATGCAGGTGGGGGGGAAGCAGTAGTGAAGCTTCAACTTACCAGTATCCATTCCTCCGCCGACTCCTGCGAGGCCGTCAGGATGCAGGATGTTCAAGACTTCCTCCTCCCATGTTGTAAATTGTGGGGGTTGAGGTGGGGGTCCTCCGCCAGTCTTCTGCACGGCGATGTTGTGCCTGGATACCATGGAACGCACCTTCCCCCGTAGGTCGTTCCATCGCTTCCTGATGTCTTCCCGATTTCTGGGGTGCTGTCCCACAGCGTTGACCCTGTCGACAATCCTCTGCCATAGCTCCGTCCTCCGGGCAATGCTGGTGTATTGGACCTGTGTGCCGAACAGCTGGGGCTCTACCCGAACGATTTCCTCCACCATGACCCTGAGTTCTTCGTCTGTGAAGCGGGGTTGTCTTTGGGGTGCCATGGGGTGGTGTGTATGATGTGTGGGGTGGAGTATGTGTATTTAAGTGTGTTGAGTGTGGTGGTGTGTGTTGTTTTGTGTGTGGATAGTGTGTGGGTGATGGTGTGGAGTGGCTGTGGCTGCTAGTTTGTGGATGGTGGTGTCTCGCTCTGGCCTTCTTTCAGAATTTTTTTGCGTAGGGGTTTGTGGGTGATGTGGGTGTGTGTTTTATATTGTATTGTGTGTGTGGGAGTGGTGTGTGTATGTGTATCAGGTGTGTGGGATTCAAATCGTCCAATGTGGCTGAGTTTTGTTCGTTTGTGTGTATTCTGACCGCGGCGGTGTGTCCCGCCAATGGAATACCGCGTTTGAATGACCGCCGCGTGGATTCGTGGGTCGTAATGGCATGGGCGTATTTCTGTTGGCGTGGCGGTGGAGGTTTTGTCACCTCCACTTTTCCGCCGACCGCTGGTCTGGCGGTCGGATTTTCTGAGGTTTGCCTTCTGCGGGTCAGAATGACCGTGGCGGGTTTCCGCGACCGCGGCGGGATTATGGAGGATTTATGACCGGCGGTAAGTGCATTTTACCGCCGGGGTCAGAATGACCCCCAAAGAATCCACATTTTAGGCCTTTGCTCATGCTAACTTAATACGGCATTACAATGCACATTCGAAATACACGATTGTACATGCGTCTTGCAATTATAAATGGAAAAGAAGAATTATAAATGAAACATGATTACATGCAAGTTCACCATAATACCACAGTCAGGGTACATGATTGTAAATGTGCATACCTATTACAATCCAGCACGGTAAAAACATTAGAACACACAAATCGACACGAATTACTAATCTTCTACTGTGAATGCGCCTTCAATAATATGATTCAATTGCTCAAATTTACATTAATATATTATTGTTGATTACATTATAATGTCACTCCTGTGACACATAATGGCACCCCCAAAGTTAAGTATTACCAATAGCATTAGTACTATTGTCATTTTCTCCAAAGCCATTGAGTATGTTCATAAATATACCTACTATTTGATTTTTCATTATTGTAAACTTTTAATCATAACCCTGGTAAAAGAAAAACACAACTAGTTCTCAAAATTGATCAGACATTACTACTACAAAACTTAGTCATTGTATTAAAGCTTCTCCTGCATTAAAAGGAGGCAAGGAAAGTGAAGATGGTGTAACCAACAAACTTAAAATACTTGAGCAGGTACTGGATAACACTTTGGACAATATCTCATTGAACAAAATCTGAGTAGTAAAGGGAATGCTTCCATCCTGTAAGTGGTACTCTTCCAACTTAGGAATTAAACAATTATTTTAAGTCAATTAAAAAGCACGGAGTAGAACAAATATGCAGACTTCCAGAGAACCATCAAATAGTATATAGTGAAAGAAATATAACTACCTGATTAGATTGGAAGAAAATAATTCTTATTCTCTGAAAATCTTACGTGCATACAAAGTACCCAGGGAAATCTTCAGAGCACTTGAATATCTGGTAATCCATGAAGATATCTGCAATGGAGTTACTGCAGCTCAAAATCTAGTTGATCCGTTTTTACTAAAGTTAATAAAATCAAAAATAAATTTACCTCAGAATTATTACCTCCTAGTCAGAAGCAATCTAACTGATGTGGAATGTACTTGCTTTAGTCCTATGTTCACACCAGACTGCAAATATCTCATTTATCGAAACAAGGACATTGGCTCACAGTTAAGTATTTGTCCTGACAAGTTCACTAAAACAGTAATGGAAGTTGTTTCCCCAGTCATCACTGATGTGCTGATGTGATATTGGATGTAAATTGCCAGTACTTAGACTATTTTTAAAGAAGCCTTCTCTGCGTCTTAAGGACATGACTACTTTTCACCCAGTCTCTCAAATCCTGTTCCTTTCTAAACTGTTGGGGAAGACTGCAGCCATTCAATAACAAACATTCACTCAGTCTACCAACATACTTAATAAGAGGCAGGCTGGATTCAAATCTGATAGGGGCATATAAATAGTTGTCCTGTCTATGGTTAATGACCTTTGCATGACAGCTGATGATGGTGGTGTGGGTGCAGCCATCTAACTCAAGCTTCCTCTGCATTCAACACTGTTGACCAGGATAGCCTCTGCAAACAGGGTTTTCAGCAGCTGAATCAAAGGTCTAGTCCTTGAATTGCTAACATTTTTCCTGTCAGAATATACATAGGTTGTGTGTCTGTTCATTTCAAATCTATGCATAAAGATGTTTTATGGGATGCCCCTTAATGGTCAGCAATTTTCCCACTACTGTGTAAGCTCTATGAGCTTCCATTGCCTTATCTGCTGCATGGATACAACTGCATACATGCAATATATGTATACAGATGACACACATATTCCTTTGAACCATCTAGATCCTGACAAATGAAATCATTATACGTTGGAAGCTACTCACGCTGGCATGGAAAAGCAGTATTCTAAAATTAAGCCTTTCCAAGACGGAGGTTTTGGTGGTCCTGAAACACCATGTTGATTGTAAGGCTGGACTATGGCCCAGTACCACCGGCCACTTTCTGTTCCATCACAGAAGGTTAGAAACCTTAGAGTTCTGCTTGATTTTAATTTACACATTGACAAACAACTATCCACCTTGTCTATATTCTAATTTATCATTTTCACCTATTACGCCGCATGTTTCCTTTTCTATATTTCTTAGTCAACAGTATTCGCTTCCTGTCTCCAACAGCCCCTACTTCATTAGGACATTGGACGAAGTATTGCATTGATGGAGCCAATGGGGTTCATTTGACAGAATACCTATGGTTTGCACGACTCTAAATAGGACAGGTGGACCATCAGTCTGGCAGACTCAATAGAGTACCCTCTCCTCAAAGCTCTAAATTTGATATTAAAATGTCAGTTTGTGTATCAATTTTAACACTTAGCAATATAGAAATATAAATTTTGATATTTTTAAATTCTCTGGACAGCTATTGAACAGGTTTGCCATGAGTTTAAGCTTAAGAGGAACGAAAGGCCTGTTGTACAAAGATGTATCCAGTCACAAACTCTGATTTGGTAAATAAGAGTTTGGTTTTGAAGCTGGTAAAAAGCTTTTTTTCAAATATACCAAACCCATTCAGCGATTCAAAAATATTTTCTTCAAATCGCTATATGGGTTTAGAAATGGTTTCCGAATCACTATTTAGAGGCAGCATGTTTAGGCCATCCCTTCCATATAGCAATTCCTAATGCATCAATGGTTTGCAAGCATAATTATGTTCACAATGCATGGACCTGTTACAGACTCCTAAGTTGGGGTGGTAGCTGACTCATAAAGGGGAAAGGCTCTTCCTTGAGTTCCTCCCCCTTTGTGAATCTGTGTGGCAATTTCAGTGGGAGTAGACAGTGGTCCATGTCTCACTGATGTTTTCAAAATGGATAATCATTTAAAAAAAAAAAACACCTTGGGGTCCGGAGTTAAATAAAAAAAGTTTTTTGTTTTGGAAAGCTATCAAAAGAATGGTGATCTGCTGTCCTTTGTAGGGCACCATCCCTGTGTTGTGATCTATCCCAAAAGGGTTTGGGGTTTTGTGACCTGCCTAATGAATAGAAGTTAAGCAGGTCATTCTGTGATCCTGTGCAATTTGGTATTTTGTGAACAGACCAATTAGTTCATGCGTCAGTTTGTAAAATTAGATTGTATTTACAAAGAGTCAGTGGGCAATTTGCAACCATTTTTAGGGAGTGTAATCTATGCACTCAGCCCCATGTCATTTTTTCCTTCCTATTTCTGATGTACTAAGGAGAAAAATTCCATTGTATATTCAATGACAAATTGAACTTTTGGCATGCTTCATCACCACTAGATGTTTCCCCCACCATGGCCAATAGCAGATTCATACACAAAACAGTGAAAGGTATGTGGACGTTTGTCAAAAAGTGGCTCATTTTTTAGTTATAAAATAATCTGCTTTTCCTAGGAACAAAGGGCCAGATGTAGCAAAGGGTTTGCGCCTCGCAAACGGCGAAAAACGCCGTTTGCGAGGCGCAAAAGCCTCTCTGCTATGCAGAAATGCATTTTGTGAGTCGGATCCGACTCGCAAAATGCATTTCCGACTCGCAAATAGGAAGGGGTGTTCCCTTCCTATTTGCGACTCGCAATGCTATTCAATTTCATTTGCGACCGCGAAAGCGGTCGCAAATGAAATCGCAGTTACCATCCACTTGAAGTGGATGGTAACCCAGTCGCAAACGGGAAGGGGTCCCGAGGGGACCCCTTCCCCTTTGTGAATGGAACAAAAAAAATGTTTTCAGAGCAGGCAGTGGTCCAGTGGACCACTCCCTGCCCTGAAAAAAACCGAAACTAAAGGTTTCGGTTTTTTTTTCCAAGTGCAGCTCGTTTTCCTTTAAGGAAAACGGGCTGCAGATGGAAAAAAAAAAAACAGCTTTATTAAAAAGCAGTCACGGACATGGTGGTCTGCTGACTCCAGCAGGCCACCCTCCCCGTGAGTGCCCATACTCGCAATGGGGTCGCAAACTGCGACCCAGCTCATTAATATTAATGAGGTGGGTCTTTGCGACCCCATTGAGAGTTGCAGAAGGTGTCTGAGACACCTTTCTGCATAGCAAATTGCGACTTGCAATTTGCGAGTGGCACGGACTCGCAAATTGCAAGTCGCAATTTGCTTTTTTGCTACATCTGGCCCAAATAAACTTAACAATAAAATTAGATTTTGTATGGCACAGCTTTGGGTCTGCCCTCAGGCGAGACTCTTTCATTCTATTTTTTGTTAAGTTATGTTATGTTCCTGTATTTTGTAAAGCACTAATGTTACACAGAAGGGTACGCTGGCTCAAGAAGCCAATTCAGGGAAAAGACAGACCTGATAACAGACCAAAGCTAATTGAAAAAGGTAGATTTTCTGAACAAAGATGCCTGACAATTATCTTTAGAACACAATAAAGAGCATTCCATTGTCTATCTACTAAACAACTAAAATCACAACCTCCACAGATTTTCTAAAATGGTACAGCAACAAATTGTTGCTACTACTGTTTCACATTTGTTATGTCTTTAGGGAAATGGTTACTTTAATAAAGAAGTGAAGACATACAGTAGAGACCTCAGCAGTGAGTGGTCTTACATTGTGATGCATAAAAGGCAAAGAGTTCACTGCATAGAAAATGGAACATTTACTGTTGCAAGCAGTCTATGCTGTTTCAGAGTGTTGCCTATTCTTCGAAGCATGGGTCCTCGGAAGATCATTAAGGTGGATACAGTTCTAGTGTGTTGGCTACTACAGTAAAAAAAAAGACAATGGGTAAATAGGTCAGCCTGTTCTCCAAGTCAAAGTAAGCAACGTTTTGTGTTCCGCTATGTTGATAAACTGTTGCATTAATAAATGTGCAATTTCTGTGTTTGCATGTTGTACCCATTCATGGTAGTAATCAGCTTGATGGCCTGAGTCCCCCAAAGTATGTGGGCCGGAGAGATTTTGGGACAACATTTTGTCTACACTACAAAAAGAGTTTGGTAATTTTGTGAAATTGAAGTTGTCACCTTTGCACAATCTGACATTTAAATCAGGAATGTGTAAAGGTAGGTCTGTTGACAAGCACGTTTGAATTTTTAAGCACAGGTTTGTGAATTGTGAAGCCTGTAAATATTTTTCTTTTTCAAACTTGAGTACAAACTACTCCACATAAACAACTGCCCAAAGGCCATTTTCGAAATTTATTGGAAAATTAGACTCACTGTGTGTGGGAAAAATCATGCAGTTTCCCTTTTGCCATTGTCTTCTTCTGCGTTAAATGAATAATAGCATTGCACACAGCGCCAGCTCTCAGTATTTTGTTTTTTCGGTCTTTGCAGAGAATCAAAGGAATTTGCTGTTTCTGCCTGGTTACGCTCATTTTGCAAGAATTATCGGCACTTGGAATTACAGGATGCAAACCATATTTAGTACTGCCCTCACATCAACTTTACACACAAAAAAACTTTTGTGGGTAAACTCTGGTCATTGCTGCCACTTGTGCTCTTACGCATTGCCGGAGTATCTGTGCAAATGTTTGATAAACCTCGGTTTGAGACTCTGCATATATTTTCGGCCGTTGCTGCCTTGCGTTTTCTTGTGATATCCCTGCCAGACACCTCAATGGCCTATGTGTTACTTACATTCTCAGAGCAGCCTTGATCTGGCAGAAAACCATATTATTTGAGAACCATCATGTAAAGATAGACTGCGGGTGTTGCATTCTACCACCTAACAATATTTTGAGGACAGTGACTTGTACATTTCAAAACAATAATTGAATCTTGAGTGACATATTTGCACATAGGGATCCTACAGACATAATGTTCCTGAATTCTGTTAGACATGCATATTTTCTGGTGTGGCTCCATGCTTTCGTAACCCTATCCACCTGAAGAGTCTCCAATGGTCCCATATTATTCCTTGTCATCTTTAGCTCCAAAATGGAGCCCCTTGGGACCCTACTCACACATAACAGCATCAGAATTTGTAAACAGGCTGAGAACTCACAAATCTAGTTGAAAGTCTCTTGTAGTCCATAGATTCAACATCTCACAAACTGGCTACACCTCGTCCAGTCCTGGATGTCTAGCACCTTTCTGAAGCTCAACCCATCTAGGACAGAATTGTTTGCTAAGAACAAGCAATAATTAGCATAAACGAGTCTCAACTATATGAAACTTGATGTCTTTGAAACCTTCAATGGCATCCCTGACTGGCCCACACCAACATCAAAGCCAGCTGAACCATTTTACAACCCATCATGACCAGCACTTCTGCTTCTACTGTAGACAAGCTTTCCATGTCTGCTGGTTCTCGGCACACCTAGGACACCATCAGGCTCGAGACTAAGAACTGTAAAAAAGTAAAAATAAGGCCATAGGTCTTTTCAACCTATGGACCCAGGATAGGGAAGAATATCCCCCATCTATCGGGATTTCCCCAATGCTGGTCCAATTTGGGGAAGAATTCAGGTCAGACATCTTTAACCCCTTTGCTGCTGGGCCCTATTCCCCCCAGTGCTGAGCCATTTTATGGCTTTTTGTGGTAGTTCACAATTAGGCTCCCCTTAACATATTTTTGTACACATGAGCTATCCACACCAAATTTGCATCCTTCTGCAAACATCCTGGGATTCTATAGGTATTGAGAGTTTGGGGGTGCCCCTGGAGGAGACTGAGAAATTAGCCAAAATACAGCTATAATTAGTTTTTTTTTTTATTATTTCAAAAAAGTGCTGCGGAAGAAAGCATCTTTTTTTTCCCTGCAAATGGGATCAATGAAAAGTTTGCGGTGCTAAATTCATCTTCTTTCAAGCTTTACAGAACAGGCAGATTTGAATCAGAAAATCTAAATTCTCAACACAATTTTGGCATTTTACTGGGACATACCCCACTTTTACGTTTTTTTGTGTGCTTTCAGCCTCCTTCCAGTTAGTGACAGAAATGGGTGTGAAACCAATGGCAGATCCCTGACACCTAAACATTTCTGTCAAGGAGACAAAATTCTGAATTCAGCCAGGGGTCAATTGTGAAGATCATTCAAGGTCTTCCCATAGAAAGTAACAGTTGAAATAAAACATTGTTGAAAGTGAGTTAAAAAAACAGCCATTTCTGTCTACGTTTTCTTCTGTAACGTTTTTCAGCTATGACAGCTTTTTTAAAGCAATATACTGTTACATCTGCTGGACCCTTCTGGTTTTGAGGATATATAGGGCTTGTAGGTTCATCAAGAACCCAAGGTACCTGGAGTCAATAAATGAGCAACATTTTGCAACCGGTTTTTATAGTATACCCAGTATACAGCAACTCTTTTGGGAAAATATAAAGAGTGAGAAATAGGTATCAAGTAAACCTATGTATTTGCGAAATGGCCACAAGATATGGAGTTTAGAAGCAGTGGTTATTTGCACATCTTTGAATTTGGGGCCAATACTAGCATGCAAATTATAGGGCAATACTCAAAATGACTTCTTTCTTACACACAGTCTTACATTTGTCAAAAAGTACCTCATTTGTGTGGGTGGAAATAGTGGCCACAAGAAAACCCAAAACTGCAACGTGGACACATCACATTTCTCCAATGAAAATGGATGCGTTTTTTGCAAAGTGCCTAACTGTGGACTTTGGCCTCTAGCTCAGTTGGCACCTTGGGAAATGTTAGAAATTGAGTCTTTGGTTGGCAGTCAGGTTACCCCCTGTCCAGGCAAGGACTCTCACTCTAGTCAGGGAAAAGGAGAATCACCCTTAGCTAATCCCCGCTCACTCCCTTATTAACTTGGCACGAGCAGGCAGGCTTAAATTCAGGTGTAAACTATTTGTACCAACACACACACAGTAACTCCTTGAAAACACTACAAAATGACACAACACAGGTTTGTAAAAATAGGAAATATTTATCTAAACAAAACAAGACCAAAATGACAAAAATCCAACATAGACAAGTCAAGTTATTAATTTTAAAAGCAAAAGAGTCTCAAATCCTTTTTTGTAAACAGTAAAAACGCTTTTAGTTTAGAAAAGTACCAGGGTAGTGTCAAAATAACTAGCACGGGTGAGTGTGCGTCGAAAAAGGTGGTGATGCGTCGATTTCTCACCCACAAGCAAAACCACGTAGTTTCTCCTTCTCCAGTTGGGTCTGCATGCATCGTTTTTCCTCTCATCAGGAGAGCGATGCATTGATCTGGGCAAGCACTTGGGTATGGGTAGGCATTGTGTAATTTTTCCGCGCCCAGCAAGGTTTGCGTCGAAAATCCTGCTGCACGGTATGAACAAAACCGCGGTGTGTGGGTTGCGATGTTACGAGCCTCCAGTAGCAGTGTGGTGTGTCATTTCTCAAGCAGTGTGCGTTGATCTTCCAGCCGCGCTGCAGGCAGAGCATCAATTTCAGCTGCGAAGCCAGCAGAGCATCGTTTCTTCAGCCTCGTCTCAGAGGTTGCGTCGGAAATTTCTCCAATCTTGGTCTGCCAGCTTCACCTGTCAAGGCCCCGGGAACTGGATAGGGCACCACTTGACAGGGCAGGAGTCTCAGCAGAGAGTCCAGGTGCTGCAAGGGAAGTCTTTGATGGCCCTGAGACTTCAACAAAAGGAGGCAAGCTCAGGACAAGCCCTTGGAGATTTCTTTACAAGCAGGAATGCACAACAAAGTCCAGCCTTTGTCCCCTTTCACCCCTTTCCCCCCTTTCACCAGGCAGAAGCAGCAACTGCAGGATAGCTCCACAAAGCACAGTCATAGTCAGGACAGCACTTCTTCTCAGCTCTTCAGTTCTTCTCCAGACAGATGTTCCTCTTGATGTCCTGAAGTGGTCTGCTTTTCCTGCGTTTTGGGTGTTCTTCTTTTACCAATTTTGGCCTTTGAAGTAGGCTTACTTCAAAGGGAAGTCTCTCTTGTTTGTGAAATCCTGCCTTGTCCAGGCCAGGCCCCAGACACTCACCAGGGGGTTGGAGACTGCATTGTGTGAGAGCAGGCACAGCCCTTTCAGGTGTAAGTGACCACTCCTCCCCTCCCTCCTAGCACAGATGGCTCATCAGGATATGCAGGCTACACCCCAGCTCCCTTTGTGTCATGGTCTAGAGAGAGGTGCAAACAGCCCAACTGTCAAACTGACCAAGACATGGAATCCACAAACAGGCAGAGTCACAGAATGATTTAAGCAATAAAATGCTCACTTTCTAAAAATGGCACTTTCAAACACACAAACTTAAAACCAACTCTACTAAAAGATGTATTTGTAAATTGTGAGCTCAGAGACCCCAAACTCCACATGTCTATCTGCTCCCAAAGGGAATCTATGATTTAATCATGTTTAAAGGCAGCCCCCATGTTAACGTATGAGAGGGATAGGCATTGCAACAGTGAAAACCGAATTTAGCAGTATTTCACTGTTAGGACACATTAGTATATGTCTTACCTTAAACATACACTGCACCCTGCCCAGGGGGCTACCTAGGGCCTACCTTAGGGGTGTCTTACATGTAAGAAAAGGGAAGGTTTAGGTCTGGCAAGTGGTTACACTTGCCAAGTCGAATTGGCAGTTAAAATCTGCACACACAGACACTGCAGTGGTAGGTCTGAGCCACGTTTACAGGGCTACTAATGTGGGTGGCTCAACCAGTGCTGCAGCCCTGGGCACCTCTAGTGCACTTTACTAGGGACTGACTAGTACACCAAATATGCCAATCATGGATACATCAATCAACAGTACAATTTACACAGAGAGCATATGCATTGTAGCACTGGTTGGCAGTGGTAAAGTGCTCAGAGTTCTAAAGCCAACAGAAACAGGTCAGAAAAAATAGGAGGCAGGAGGAAAAAAGATTGGGGATGACCCTGCATAAGAAAAAAAGTCCAACAGGAAAGCTAGCAAAACCTATGCATTTATACAAATTAGATACCTACGGGAACCCAAAATGGGGTGGCTGGTGGGGCCCTTACCAGGTTCTGTCACCAGAATCACATTTTTCTCAAATTTCAATGATGCAAATTTCTGGTATCTGCAGGAAGCCAGAAATGTCCTTCCAACCAGCATTTCCCTAAGTCTCCCAATAAAAATGGTACCTCAGTTGTGTGGGTAGGCCAAGTGCCTGCAATAGGGAACGGCCCAAAACGTACTGTGGCGATAAGGACAACTGAGGTACGTGTACTAATTAGTCCTGGGATCTGGAAGCAGTTAGGAGACCCTACCAAACCCAGACATTTCTAAAAAAAAAAAAAAAAAAAAAATAGACACCTAGGGGAGTCCATGGTGGTGTGGCTTGTGTGGATTCCCCAAATATTTTTTTTACCCAGAATACCCTGCAAAGTTGGAAAGTTGAATAAAAACTGTATTTTTCCTTGCATTTCTGTGAAGTAAACAACAGGAATATGCATGGATCCACAAACATCTTACCACCTAGTGTTCCCCACCCTAAACCCTAAATGCCCTTAACTATCTTTACCTCTATCTATCCATAAACCCTGACAACCCCTTTCTCTCCTTCAGCTCTACCTACAACTTAACCCTAAAACTACCCCACCCCCATTTACCTCTTCCTACTCCTTAAGTTAAACTCACCATTTCCTCTATTACCTCTATTCAAGCCTGAACCCTAGTATTGCCATTATCACCCTTTTCCTCTCCCCGCCCATTAGCCCTAAAATGCCCCTTACCTCCCTGTACCTTTGCTCAACCCTTAACCTTAAACTCACACTTACCTCCCTTCAGTTTTACCCAAACATTAATGCTAAAATCACCCCCTATCTGAATAGGGACCACATTCCTAGTTAGGGCAAGTCAGATACACACCCTACATTAGCCTGTGCTAACCCCCTCGTAGCTTGGCACAGAGCACAGAGCAGTCAGGCTTAACTTAAGAGGTAATGTATAAAGTATTTGTGCAAAACTTAATAACACAGTGAAAGACACCACAAAATAACTCAACACAAAGTAAGAAAAATAGAGAATATGTATCCAAGTAAAACAGGATCAAAATAAAAAAAATCCAATAATTAGATCCTGAGATGTGCAGTTTAAAAAATGTAGGTGGAAATAAGCGCAAAGAGCAAATGGTGGTAATCTGGTCACGCTGGACCAGGACAAAGTGACAAGTTCAGGCCAACTGAGATGGCATGTGGGCTGGCTACAGGGACCCACTTGGGTCTGCTGTACTCAGTACCTTAAATCCTAGTGTGCTGTCTGCACAGTGTTGTTTTGTGAGGCTTTGTGTCATCTGGGATCAGTTCTGAGAAGCTGTGCAATGAGGCGCGTCACTTTGCATTGCTTCGCAACAGTTCTGCTGAAAACCACAGAAGGTAGAGCACCTTTGGCCCACTTCCAAGGGTCCAAGACTAGGGTGCCACCACTTGGCATGGTAGAATCACAGATGGCAGAGTCCAGGTGTTGTAGCAGGTGATTTGCAGCAGTCTTTGATGTCCCTGAGACTGCAGAAGAGCTGAGGCCTTGGGGATTCTTGGTTGCAAAGAAGTAGAAAGTTCAGTCCTTCTCACTGCAGGACAGAAGCAGCAGGCAGCAGGCCAGCACCGCAAAGCAAACAGCAAAGTGGAAGTCCCTCCTACAGAAGCAGCAGTAGTCCAACAAAACAGATCAAAGAGCACAGTGAGAGTCCTAACAGCAGCAGTAGGCCAACACAGCAATTCACTTGCAGAGTGGCAGTTCCTTCTGGCAGCAGGAGTCCTTCTTCCTGGCAGAGTAGCCTTGGTTCCAATAGAATCTGATTTGATGGGGTCTGGTTTCCAGTATTAATACGTTGGTGCCCTGGTTCTGGAAGATGGGAGAAGCTTCCAGAAGCAGACCTTTGAAATGTACAGATGCCCTGCCTCCCCTGTCCTGGCTCCAAGCTGGCTGGAGTGACAAAACAGCATTGTTAAGCCCTATTCAAGTGTAAGTGAGGCAATGCATTCCGCCGACCCATCAAGCCAGTTAACGGACCATTAAGGCCCATCAAATCACACCTAATCTCCCATTGTATGTGGCTGTCTAGAGTGAATTCACAGAGCCCAGTTGTCTCCCAACCCAGACATGTATTCAGATACAGACAGAGGCACAGAAAGGTTAAAGTAAGAACATGCAAACTTTCTAAAAGTGGCATTTTCAGACTTACAATTTAAAGTCAGACTTCACCATAAGTTGTGATTTTGAATTGTGAGCCAACTGTCACCAAACTTCATATTTCTATCTTTTCCCAATTGGGAGTTACATCTAAAAGTTGTTTTAAGGTAATCCCAATGCCATCCTATGGGAGAGATATGCCTTACAATAGTGAAAAATGACCGCACCCTGCCCTTGGTGCTAACCAAGGCCTAACTTAGGGGTGACTTACATGTAATAAAAGGGACAATTTGGGCCTGGCAAGTAGTTGCACTTGCCAGGTTGAAATGACAGTTTAAAACCGCATATACAGGCTCTGCAGTGGCAGGTCTGAGATGTTTAAAGTGCTACTGTAGTGGGTGGTACAATCAGCATTGCAGGCCCGCTGTTATCGTTTAATTTACTGGCCGTGGGCACCTGTAGTGCACTTTACTAGGGACTTACAAGTAAATTAAATATGCCAGTTGTGAATAAGCCAGTTTTACAAATTCATAAAAAAGTTGGGGGGGAGGCAAAAGGTCTGGGAATGACCCTGCAAAAAGGGCCATTTCCAAAGGCAACGTAAATTGTACAAAGCATGCAAGTGTAACAAGATTTCATATAACCCTTGTGACTATATAATGTAATCAAACCAAAGTCACAATAACTGTGTCAGAGAAAGTAACATAACAAATCAAATTTACACTCAATTCCAATTAAATCGTTTACTAACAAACAATACCTATTTTTATAAGAAAGCATTGAGAAATAGTCATAAGTTTTCATATTTGAAAATACACAAAAACAAAGAGAAAAAGAATCATGTAATACATCTATGCAGTAAGGGAGAAAACTTGTGTGTGTACTATCTATGTGATATGCGGATTGCTCAAAGTTAGGGAAAAGGCAGAGGAGGGCAGTATATGATCAAATGGAAGTAAATAGCCAACAACTGATTGGAGAGGTAGCCAGACTCTGGTCAGCAGCAGTATACTGTTATTGCATTGTAATTTACTGTTCATAGACCCTATCGGTGTGTGTGTCTACCAATGGTCAACACATGCACAGCCTCTGTGGTACAGGCCATGACCATTCCCTCTGGAGATGCCGAAGAATTTTCACACCTCCCCAAGACCCCCCTCAAGCTGATGTCACACTTTTCCCCACCCGAGAATCAGAGGACCAGGTAAGGATCGTCTTGCCACCCTGGTGGGGAAAAAAAGGGCTAAACGGCCTCCCCAGATGCCAGGGAGGCATCAATGGAAAGGGGAGAGTCTCCCCTTTCCATCAATGCCTTCCTGGCACCATTTCCTGGCCGTGGAACATGGCAAAGCTGCAAGCCACAACCAGGAAATGGCACTAGGCCACAGGAATTAGTTTGGGGGGGGTCAGCCCTTGAGAGAGCTCTCTCTCTCTCTCTCTCTCTCTATATATATATATATATATATATATATATATATACAGGGAGTGCAGAATTATTAGGCAAGTTGTATTTTTGAGGATTAATTTTATTATTGAACAACAACCATGTTCTCAATGAACCCAAAAAACTCATTAATATCAAAGCTGAATATTTTTGGAAGTAGTTTTTAGTTTGTTTTTAGTTTTTATGTTAGGGGGATATCTGTGTGTGCAGGTGACTATTACTGTGCATAATTGTTAGGCAACTTAACAAAAAAAAATATATACCCATTTCAATTATTAATTATTACCAGTGAAACCAATATAACATCTCAACATTCACAAATATACATTTCTGACATTCAAAAACAAAACAAAAACAAATCAGTGACCAATATAGCCACCTTTCTTTGCAAGGACACTCAAAAGCCTGCCATCCATGGATTCTGTCAGTGTTTTGATCTGTTCACCATCAACATTGCGTGCAGCAGCAACCACAGCCTCCCAGACACTGTTCAGAGAGGTGTACTGTTTTCCCTCCTTGTAAATCTCACATTTGATGGTGGACCACAGGTTCTCAATGGGGTTCAGATCAGGTGAACAAGGAGGCCATGTCATTAGATTTCCTTCTTTTATACCCTTTCTTGCCAGCCACGCTGTGGAGTACTTGGACGCGTGTGATGGAGCATTGTCCTGCATGAAAATCATGTTTTTCTTGAAGGATGCAGACTTCTTCCTGTACCACTGCTTGAAGAAGGTGTCTTCCAGGAACTGGCAGTAGGACTGGGAGTTGAGCTTGACTCCATCCTCAACCCGAAAAGGCCCCACAAGCTCATCTTTGATGATACCCGCCCAAACCAGTACTCCACCTCCACCTTGCTGGCGTCTGAGTCGGACTGGAGCTCTCTGCCCTTTACCAATCCAGCCACGGGCCCATCCATCTGGCCCATCAAGACTCACTCTCATTTCATCAGTCCATAAAACCTTAGAAAAATCAGTCTTGAGATATTTCTTGGCCCAGTCTTGACGTTTCAGCTTGTGTGTCTTGTTCAGTGGTGGTCGTCTTTCAGCCTTTCTTACCTTGGCCATGTCTCTGAGTATTGCACACCGTGTGCTTTTGGGCACTCCAGTGATGTTGCAGCTCTGAAATATGGCCAAACTGGTGGCAAGTGGCATCGTGGCAGCTGCACGCTTGACTTTTCTCAGTTCATGGGCAGTTATTTTGCGCCTTGGTTTTTCCACACGCTTCTTGCGACCCTGTTGACTATTTTGAATGAAACGCTTGATTGTTCGATGATCACGCTTCAGAAGCTTTGCAATTTTAAGAGTGCTGCATCCCTCTGCAAGATATCTCACTATTTTTGACTTTTCTGACCCTGTCAAGTCCTTCTTTTGACCCATTTTGCCAAAGGAAAGGAAGTTGCCTAATAATTATGCACACCTGATATAGGGTGTTGATGTCATTAGGCCACACCCCTTCTCATTACAGAGATGCACATCACCTAATATGCTTAATTGGTGGTAGGCTTTCGAGCCTATACAGCTTGGAGTAATACAACATGCATAAAGAGGATGATGTGGTCAAAATACTCATTTGCCTAATAATTCTGCACTCCCTGTATATATATATATATATATATATTATAAACAAAAGCGTCCTCTCAGTGAAAGCACGCTCCCACCAGGTTAATTTAGGAAAATCGAAACACAGCAACTCACAGCGAATTCCTTTCAGTATTTTCAAAATTCAGGCCTATATCAATAAAACATCTCTGGACACGTGTTTCAGGGTTAATCCCCTCATCAGCAGAGAAAAACTAAAAAATATATCACCCTCGTAGGTGCAGCCATTGCTGGATGTGTTCCAGACTCTCATTCCTTTTAAAGACCACATACCTGGCTCGTTCAGCAAATGCAATTGCAGGCACCTGATTAATATATTCAAGTACCAGCCCAAGTGCATGCTGGTTACGGTAGTCCTGCGCATTTATAGTTGCACCCTAAGTGTGTTGGGCAGTACGATCCATAAGGCGAAAAAGAGAATGTTGGAGCATGTGAGAGCTATCCGTAATTTTGATCTGAGTTACCCTGTGGCGCGACACTTCCATGAGGTACATCAAGGTGATGAGAAGCAGCTTACATATTTGGTATGTGACCAGATCAAATTAAATTCACGAGGTGGTGACAGACAGAAAATGTTACGGGTTCTTGAATCGAAATACATTATTAAATTTATGACTTTGTCACCTAATGGGCTGAATTTGAGTGAAGAAATGAACACCCATCTTGGCAGATAAATGACATTTTTGATTTTCATTGAATTGTTTTCTGGATTTCCTGAGCTTTCTCTGTAGCTTCTTTTTAGGGATATATATATATAAACTTGATGTAAATAGGAGTGGTTGTATCACATATTTTGGTATATGGTTTGTCTAGTTCATAATATTGGTTTATTTTCTAATAATTGAGCAATTTAATATGTAATTCTGAGTACTTGTATATATTTAAAGATATTTGAATTTAATATAGAAAGAAACTTTGATTCAGCTATAGATACTTTTTTCTTTTGAAATATTATG